>NC_138372.1:145479596-145487509 GCF_054177405.1 Leptonychotes weddellii
TCTCTGTGTGTGTGTGTGTGTGTGTGTGTGAGAGAGAGAGAGAGAGTGAGTTTTCAAAATATATGAGATGCCAAGTGCATATGACTCATGCCTTGTTGAATAGAATTGATACATGCTTTTTCCCCCCAATAAAAGTTCTGTTGCTTGTATCTGTGTTCAGCATCTTTTCTAGGCACCAGTGTCTCCTTGGTCTAACAATTGAAAATCCCAGTCTGTATTGAATGGAGATTATGACAATTTTAATCTTCACAGCCTTGTCTTAACTTGCCTTTCATCTCTTCTTCATCCAGTGTCCCAACAGGTACTCAATATGAGAATACAGATTTACTTTCTCATTTTTGAATATATACTTTTTCAAATCTCTTTCACCTGCTGTTTCTTTTGTCTAATATATACGTCCCTCTCTTGTTGGTTAGGTAAAATCCCATACATTCTTCAGAGCCCAGCACTACTGAAACGTTACCACTTGCACCACCAACAGTAGCAATAAAAACAACAACAATTATTTACAGAGAGGTTACCTTGTGCCAGGGAATGTTTCATGATCAAATCAACCCTACAAGGTAGTTGTTCTTAAATTCTTATTTTTCACATGAAGAAATTTCATAGACCAGAGAGGTTAAGCGGCCTGCTAGGTCACACAGAGAATAAGACTAAGAATCTGTGTTTGAACCCATACAAGTCAGTGGTTTTAATCATAGTTCTGTGATGCACAGATGTTGTTCAAATATGATTATACATACTTAATCATCAGTTTTAATTATCACACTAGATAGTATGCTCTTTGAAACTGGAAACCATACTGTAGCTTAATGCCTGGGTATAATAGGTATCAAATAAATATTTACTAAAAGAATTGGATAGGTGACCATCCCTTACATTTTTTTTTTGAAACTTACAAATAAAGAACATTTTTAATTTCTAGAAGTGTTTTGTTCAGCAGCATTTATAGTTTGAAAATAGATTCTTATATCCAGAGTTTTCATATACCCTACAAAGCCACAGATTTGAGAATAAAGTTGGTTGGCGGGAAAATAATTGGTATCACTAATACTTCTTTATAATAACTACTCTACTACTGCATGTGATTACAACTGCAGTGTAGGGCTTTTAATTATTCCTGAGATGTATACTCATTTTATTTCACACAGAAATTAGGAAGCAATAATTGTTATATGCAAAGACACTAAAATTTTCTTTGTTGTTTGATATACCTGATACCCTTTTCTAATAAATATTTCTGTTTTAGAATTCTAAGTGATTCAACACTGAACATTCTCTTGTTTGTTGAGTGAGTTCTAAAGGTTTTTATTTCTGACCTGATTGTAATTTTACATTTGGTATAAAAGGTCCCAAAGTTTCCACATCATGAAATCTGATATAGTATAACCTTATGCAGAATTTTGGGGGAAATTTCACCTCTATCCCTGTCTTCACTTTCTCTGTTTTATAGATTTCCATTTTTATTGATTGACAGTTTCTAGAATAAGAATAATTCCAATTTCCTAGCACTCTTGATAAATAAAATCTACTTCACAATGATTTTTTATAGCAACTGTTAGGTAAAAAATTAAGTTAAAAAAGAGAGACATACATATAGAGAAATAAGGGAATGAATATATAAGGAACTTTCTATCTATACCAGGATCCACAATAGATCCCTTTTAAATCAAATTAGTGAATATAACATGATTTTACTGATGAAAACTTAAGTACAAGTTTTCAGGAACACTAACATCTAGCACAATTTTTCGCTAATAATAGGCATTGAGTAAATTCTTGTTGCTGAACAAATATGGTGAAGTGGGCATCTCAGAGTATGTTTGCAGACTGATGCAAGAACATTGCATCTGAAAGAACATTGGTTAAATGGGGGAAGGGAGACAAGAAACTTGGCTGGATGAGTAATGTGTCTTGAATGCCGGATATGGAGTTTTGGACTTCATTTGCCAGAGGATAAGGAGCTATGCTAGATTTCTCTGCAGAGAATTAACCTGATTAAAGCAATATTGGAGAAGATGGATTCAGTGCCAGTATGTGGTCCTGAGGATAGAAAAACTCTGGGCTCTTAATTAGAGGACAATTGCAATAGTCTAATTGAGAGGTACTGAGGGATAGACTAGAATGAAAGTTGACATTTATGGCTCTCAGGTCACAATCAAACAAAATAAAAATGGAATTCTTTAAGGTAATAGAAGGGAAAAGCTTGCATGCATTAACTAATTTCCATTTATTCCTTGAGCCATTTTTGAAAAGTGACCATGTCCCACACCCTGTGTCTACCAAGGTTTGAGAGATGAATGAGATGGTATTTTTTGCCTCCAAGGAGCTCATGGTCTAAGAAGGGCAACCAAAAAATATAACCCAATAGTTACATAAATTTAGCAGATTATTTTTCTCCTAATAGTGACATAAGTTTTCTCTATAATCCTCATATGCCCTTTGGGTTTGTGCTTAATAGTGTTTAGTTAGACTGACCAGGATTAAGGTAAAGTCTGTGGTGTGCCACCTGTGAAAGGGAGTCAGCCTCCAATTGATTTAAGGGTGTTTTTCAGATCCTATTTGCTGCCTCAGGCTCCTTGGCTGCTGTTTAGCTAAGGATAAAAGAACTCAGACAGCTGAGGATAAAAGAAGTGGAAGAGAAAGGGGGAAAGCATCAAACTCTGCAGACACACCTAATTGGCTGACTTCCAAAAACATCCTCAGGTTTCCTCAGCTTTGATGCAGTGTTAAGATCTTGTTTTCATGGGCTGAATGTCTTTCAAATGGGTGATAGATCCTCTTGCCAGGAGTCAAAAAAAGAATAGAATGAGCCTTCTTAGTCTACTACTGCCATCATTTCACTTTATTTGAACAGCAATCAACTGATGAAGAGGGCTCAGACTTCTAAAACGAAGGAAAAAAATGCTTCTTTATTACTTACCAGTCTTGGGGCTCTGTCAGCAGTACTGAGAGCACTTGCCAAGTAAAATGATTTAGCAGGTGGAAAGTAGTTTATACGTGCAATTTCCACCCCTTTCTCCCTGAAAATAGATGACGACATAGACACCAGCAATATCACATAGTGTAAATGAAATTCTCTGGGTGTTTCTTGCTGGCTCGCTCACTGGCCCAAGATGGAACCGAGTGTTGCATTGCCTAGGTTTTGGGGATGTGCTGAAGTGTGTAAGAAGGACGTGGATGATTGCCGGGCACCTAGTAGGTGCTCAGTTAGCTCTTATGAAAGGCTGCAGTGTGTTTTCATCTTTCACATCCCTTTGGGTTCTCTTCTCAACCACTTTAGATTGCAGATACACAAAAGGTGACATTTAGAACAAAAAAGAAATTGTATTGGAAATGAAGCAAAACTGATCACATGCGGTTTTCAAGGGTTATGAATGCGACTGAAAAATAAGTAATGATGTGTGTGTGTGTGTGTGTGTATGTAAATATACAAATTAAACAAGGAACAGACCGTGGTGGCTTTAATGCTGTGGCTAAGTAAGCAAACCCAAACCTAAGCCTATAAATGTCTTAGGGTTATGAAACCAAAAAGCTATGACCACCAATCACAAACAGCCAACTAGCCTTTGAACTCTAACCAATCAAATAATTTCCTTTCTTTGTTTCTAAATCTTTTCTATGTAAGTCTTTCCCCAGACTCCTGTTGGTGGGGTGCTTCTAACCACTTCCGCTTCGGTGTTGCCCGATTCCAATAGATACTTGCTCAACTTAACTCTTAAAATTTTTAATATGCTTCAGTTTATCTTTTAACTATATATATATATACTATTATATATTGTGTATATTGTGTAGTATATATTTTGTATATAAAATTAAACCTTCTGTGAAAACATTTTAGCCTGAAAAAAATAGAGTCACCTTTCTCCAAATTCAAGTGCATTCTCTGCATATCTGCATAATAGTCACTAGACAAGATCAATTGTATAAATTAAATAGATCCACCTTCTTTCTCTTTCTGTTTGCTATTTGATCAAACACTAGATAAAATTGGAGGCTTAATTTTAGACTTATACATGTTAACTCAAGTAAAAATCTTATTTTTTTTCTTCTTTTTAAATAATAGATTAGTGTTTCAAAATTAGATGCCCTGGGACACCTGGGTGGCTCAGTTGGTTAAGCAGCTGCCTTCAGCTCAGGTCTTGATCCCAGGATCCTGGGATCCAGCCCCGTATCGGGTTCCTTGCTCAGCAGGGAGTCTGCTTCTTCCTCTCCCTCTGTGCTCTCTCTCTCTCCCTCTCTCTCTCCAACAAATAAATAAATAAAATCTTAAAAAAAATTAGATGCCTTTTTAAAAAATAATATTCATGGGGGGAGGGGCAGAGAGAGACTCTTAATCAGACACCATGCTGAGCGCAGAGTCCAACACAGAGCTCCGTCTCATGACCCTGAGATCACGATCTGAGCCAAAACCAAGAGTTGGAGCCTTAACCGACTGTGCCACCCAGGCACCCCTAGATGCCCTTTCTAATTGTTAATATTTACCTATGGTTTTAATTCCTTAGACATACCTTTTAGCCCGGACTTTTTTCGGTTTGATCTTTAAAGTTAAAGAATTGCACAGTAGTAAAAGAGAGGATGTAAGATGGTAAGACTAAAAATGATCTTCAGATTTTTTTACCCCAATTTCATTTATCCAAAAGGATCACATAATTGGGTGTGCAGATTATATAGCTCTGAAGCAGAGTGTAGGATATTCTGACTTTCTAATTATAATTAAAACTAAAGTTATTATCCTTTTTTCCAAAGAGAAGAACAAGGACATTTAATGATACCTGCTTTATAAGGGCCCCTTTCATACCTGGTATGAAACTTCCATGGCCAGAACAGCTAATTATTTCTGCAGATATTTCACCAAACATATGAACCTTCAAATAGATTTCAGCATTCACATTCCCCTCAAATTTTAGTAGACAGAAGAATTACCCAACGAGTCCTTTAAGAAAAGGCAACTTCCAGTACTCCATCCACGCAGATTCTGGTTTTGTAGCTTTGAGGTGGGATTCTGGAGTCTGCATTTTTCTCTGCTATTTTTTGGGATATTCACACTTTGAGAAATACTCTGGGCTTTTGAAACTGCTCCAAAGGCAAATCTCAGTCAAATGCTCACTGTCACCGTCCTGCCTCTCATAATATTCATTCTCCTCAGTACAAATATAAACTTCATCAAAGCATATTCTTGCTCAGAAATAAAGTGATGCATTTTTGTGGTTTTCATATGTTATGTAATTCTTTGTGAATTTAGGAACAGCCTTAATAACTTTAATTTCTTGCTTTAAAATTTGCATATGGGTGAAGGAATTACTCATGGATAATTCAACATTTAGATGAAATGCGAAATAATTACCTGCCATTCACAGACCTGACCGCAGTGTTTTAGAAATGGAGGAAGAATCTACAGCGTTTCTTCAGGAAAGGAGAGTTTTTGGAATAAATTAGAATTTATACTGGGCCATTTTAGGTTGTTCAGAAATGTTACTCATTTATTTTAATGTGTCTTGATTGTTTTTTTGGTCTTTCAGAAGTCAAGGTTAGCCTCACTTGAATGAAGTTGAAAAATGGCAAGGGAAATTTTGAAAGGAGTTTTTGTTTGTTTGTTTGTTTTTGCCAAACAATATATGAGGTGTTTGTAGTTGAAATGAGCTACGACCTGCTGTATTTTATAATTTGAGAGAGTTACAAAACTGAGCTCCCTCAAACTTCAGGTGGAAGTAGCTACCTGATTTCTAGAATATTCTGGATTGGCATTGTCCAAATGAACTTTGTGCAGTGACAAAACTATTTTGTATCTGTACTGTCAAATAGGGTAGCCACTAATCACATGTGTACTTGAAATGGGGCTAATGCAATTTAGGCTGAATTTTCAATTTTTTAATCTTACTGAATTTTAGTAATTTAAATTAAAATAGGTACATGTGGCTAGTGGCTACCAAATTGGACAGCACAGGTCTAAATAGTATATTCAGAATTCATCTATAGCCATATATTTAGAACTTACATATGCCAAGCCCATACCAAATTCAAAGTCCTGAAAAAAAATTCATGTTTCTTTAAAGCATGATAACTAGGGTAGTGGCTATTAAATTAACCATTCAAGGAAAATACACTCAACTTTTATAGGCTTTTATTTTCCTCAGTGGAATAAAGAGGATTGTGGCCCAAAAAGGTTTCTCCAACTTCAACACTTTTACGATTTGCATTTAGATAGTTTCTAGATACTTAGGGAAGAACACAGAGAAATCAAGAATACATTTTTCTTGTCTAGCTGCTGTTTTCTCTATAGATTTTTCTTTCTGTGGGCTTTTTCACTTTCATGATTTCAGTTACCATCTCAGCTCTAAATCTCTGCACGTGTCCACTTACCCATACTCTTATCCTACAATTACAGAGAGGTAAGGCTATCTCTTTTTGGATATTCTACTTTTAAACTCAGTGTAAACATACGTACATGTTATGTGCTGAATCGAGTGCCCCTTTCCCCATTTATGTGTTAGAATCCTAACCCCCAGGACCTCAGAATGTGACCATATTTGGACATAGGGTCTTTAAGAAGGTAACTAAGTTAGAATGAGGTCATTAGGGTGAGTCCTAATAGAATATGGCTGGTCTCATAAGAAGAGGAGGACATTGGGACATGGATACACACAGAGGAAGACCCTGCAGAGACACAGGGAGATGATGTCCATCTATGAACCAGAGGAGCCTCAGAAGAGACCGGTCCTGCCGACATCTTGATCTTGGACCTCTGGCCTCCAGAACTGGGAGAAAACCAATGTCTGTTGTTCAAGCCGTCCAGTCTGTGGGACTTTGTTATGGCAGCCCTAGCAAAATAATATCCCAAACACCAAACTTAATGTTTTTCATCAGATTTGCACATTATCTCAAGCTTTTTAATTTTTTTTTCCCTTAAAGGATACAAATATTCTATCCATTCCACATTAAGGAAACAAACAAACAGTATTGGAATTAATGTGTTACAGTTTTTTTTTTTAAAGATTTTATTTATTTATTTGACAGAGAGAGACATAGTGAGAGAGGGAACACAAGCAGGGAGAGTGGGACAGGGAGAAGCAGGCTCCCTGCTTAGGATGCGAGGCTCAATCCCAGGACCCTGGGATCATGACCTGAGCCAAAGGCAGACGCTTAACCGACTGAGCCACCCAGGCGCCCCTGTGTTACAGTTTTTAAAGCTTTGGACTTTGGTGTTTCTATTATTTCTTACCTCCTGTTTTTGACAACTCTTGTTTTTCCTTGCTTTGCTGCTGAGATTCCACCTTAGAATCTCTGTATCTCGTCCTTTTATGCTCATTCTAATTCTCATTAACTTCTAAGACCTCCTCCAGGTGATCTTTAAATTCAGGGTGAGCTACCACTGTTCTCAACTTCCATTGCATTTCACATAACACTCCATTTAGCTTATTGACTTGAGTACAGGGTCCCTGCCGTATTGATTAAAAAAAAAATCCAGCTTTCCACTACTGTGGGAGCTCTTGGTATCTAATAGGCACTCCAGAAACATTTTTGGAAATAAACATGTAATAATCTTAATTCTTTAGATCCTAAGTTCCTTGATAGTTATTCTTTCTCATTTTCTTTTTTTTTTTTTTTACATTTTTATTGATTTATTTTTTTTTAATTGTGGTAAAATATATATAACATTTACCATCTTAACCATCTGTAAGTATACAATTCAGTGGCTTTAAGTACATTTGTTTTTTTTTGTTTTTGTTTTTGTTTTTTTGTAGTTTTTAATTTTATTATGTTATGTTAGTCACCATACAATACATCATTAGTTTTTGATGTAGTGATCCACGATCCATTGTTTTCATATAACACCCAGTGCTCCATGCAGTACGTGCCCTCCTTAATACCCATCACCGGGCTAACCAATCACCCCCTCCCCCCTCCCCTCT
>NC_138372.1:145488009-145582031 GCF_054177405.1 Leptonychotes weddellii
CATACCCTCCCCAATGCCTATCACCCAGCCACCCCATCCCTCCCATGCCCCACCACTCCAGCAACCCTCAGTTTGTTTCCTGAGATTAAGAATTCCTCATATCAGTGAGATCATATGATACATGTCTTTCTCTGATTGACTTATTTCGCTCAGCATAATACCCTCCAGTTCCATCCACATCGTTGCAAATGGCAAGATTTAATTCCTTTTGATGGCTGCATAATATTCCATTGTATATATATACCACATCTTCTTTTTTTTTTTAAAGATTTTATTTATTTACTTGAGAGAGAGAGAATGAGAGAGAGAGAGCAGGGGAGGGTCAGAGGGAGAAGCAGACTCCCCGCTGAGCAGGGAGCCTGACGCAGGACTCGATCCAGGGACTCCAGGATCATGACCTGAGCCGAAGGCAGTCGCCTAACCAACTGAGCCACCCAGGCACCCTATACCACATCTTCTTTATCCATTCATCTGTTGATGGACAGCTTGGCTCTTTCCATAGTTTGGCTATTGTGGACATTGCAGCTATAAACATCAGGGTGAACATACCCCTTCAGATCCCTACATTTGTATCTTTGGGGTAAATACCCAGTAGTGCAATTGCTGGGTCGTGTGGTAGCTCTCTTTTCAACCTTATACCATCCACTTTTTTCAAAGAAATGGAACAAATAATCCTAAAATTTGTATAGAACCAGAAAAGACCCCGAATAGCCAGAGGAATGTTGAAAAAGAAAAGCAGAGCTGGCAGCATCACAATTCCGGACTTCCAGCTCTATCACAAAGCTGTCATCATCAAGACAGTATGGTACTGGCATAGAAACAGACACATAGATCAATGGAACAGAATAGAAAGCCCAGAAATGAACCCTCAACTCTATGGTCAACTAATCTTCGACAAAGCAGGAAAGAATATTCAATGGAAAAAAGACAGTCTTTTCAACAAATGGCGTTGGGAAAATTGGACAGCCACAGGTAGAAGAATGAAACTGGACCATTTCCTTACACCACATGCAAAAATAGACTCAAAATGGTTGAAAGGCCTAAAATAGGATTTTTTTTGTTTTTTCTTATTTCTTACTGTTATAACCTGCAACCAATTAAAAACATAGGAGCATGCAAATTTAATTGGACCCTAAATACAATTGCCTAAGTCAGATAGCTGACTATCCCCCATGTTCTTTGCCTTGCTTGCTGCAACCTGCCAAATACAGTGGTACATTCAGATAAGAGAACTGGTAATACTGGTGGCTTGAGAGGGGATAAGGTGACTCAGAACATGCAGTGGAGCAGAAGAGAATAAAAGAAAAAGAATAAACTATTTTTTTAAAGATTTTATTTATTTGAGAGAGAGAATGAGTGGGGGGAGGGGCAGAGGGAGAAGGAGAGAAAGAAAGAGAATCTGGAGCAGACTCTCCGCTAAGCACAGAGTTCGACATGGGGCTTGATCCTACGACCTGTGAGATCATGACCTGAGCTGAAACCAAGAGTTAGAGGCTTAACTGACTGAGCCACCCAGGCGTCCCTAAACTATTTTAAAAAACACAACCAGAATTGTTTTTCTGGTGGGAGATATTTGGTTGTTTTCACATATGGAAAAAAATGCATTCATCACTATGGAAGATTCTCCCCTCAAGAAGCTTAGGTGGGAGGTTCCAAATTGCATTTGGGAGGTTCTAGGCTAAATAATATGAATAGAGTGAGAGCAGGGAAAGCTCAGGCAGTGCTTACTGTCAACACAGTAGAAATTGGAATTGTGTCTCATGGTGGGTTTTGGTCCTTTTAAGCCCAGGACCCAGTCCCCTTCTTCAACTTACTGCTAAAAAGGAGTAACTTCAGCATGTCTTGTCAGCTGTGGATGCTGGTGCCAGGGCATGCTCTGAGCAAGCAGCAATGGTGATACCAGCCAACCACCATCGTTCTGCCAATTTTTTTTATATGTTGGAGTCATGCTCCCTAAGAAAGCCTCCTGTTGTGTTCTGGGGTATTTTCTTGCTTTCCCTTGTAGGAGTTTTGGAACTTCAGGTGTTCAGCTACCATCAGCAGATACCCTGCTCTGGACTTATGAAAACACTGAGAGGCACCAGTGGACTGCCTTGAAGATGTTATTGTTGTGAATTCACGACATGTCACAGATGTCTCTTGCATGGCTTGCTGGTTCCTGGATGCCACACAAAGAATCTTGCTCAATCTATGGACAAACTATGAGGCAAAGAGCAAGAGAGTATTGTCAGTAAATTGTTGAACTTCATTGGGTTTACTTGGAGGGTAAGCACCATTGAGGTCAGCCTCTGCCAATAGGATCACTCAGGTAAAGCCCTTCAATGAAAAGCCCTTACATTACTTATTGTTTCTACTCATCCTAAAAGTGTTTGCCTTCTAAAAGTATGGTCTTTTGGCTTAGGCCTATGGGATTGTGGACAAAATTTTATATACTAGGAGACTTAATTTTCTCTTTGTATAGTTTTTTCTTCTCTCCATCAAGGCATATCAGGAATGATATACAGGACAACAGGTAAAATCTTAAACAGAATAAGTGCCTAAACCTTAATATTTGTATGGAGGCTCAGCTGAGGAAAATAACTGTTAGAAGCTTCATGATCACCAGGGATTCTGATAATGAAAGCACTGTGTAATGCACAGGAGCTTATAACTGGATGTGGCTATTGTTTAAATGGCTGTAGTGGGAAAGGGACCTTCTATGGGCAATTGTTTTTTAACTCCTTTTACTCTGGAATGTAGGAAAGAACCCTATTTCACAAATGAGTAAGGTAAAATCAGTCAAGTTAAGCCACTTTCTCAAAGACATGCCACTATGAAGTGACTTATCTGAGATTTGGTTCCAGGTATACTCAGCTCCAAATTTGTCCCAAGAAGATTTGGCTCACTTATAAGCACACAAAAGCATAGGGTATTCAGTAACTAGCGGGAAGAGGACTCTTAGTGGAGGTCAGTGACGAACTACAGGGCAGCTTGTGGGACACAGAAACCCTTCATCTTCCCCCGTCTGACTGCCCAGGTGATATGCAAACTTTCACTTTTATCTAGATGCCCCTGGGGAAGGAAAAGTTAGTGGAGGGGAGAAACAGCCCTGACAGAGTCTCAACTCTGACTTGAGAGGGTATTTACCCAGGAAGAAACTTCTTTAAATGAAAAGATACTGAGCTTATAGATAAGCTTTATGTTTTGAGTGGGATAGGTTAGAAGGTAAGATATATTCAGACAATAACTAGAGCTAGGTATTTCTTTTCTATGTATGAGTTACAGTGTATAAATTTCAACCTCACTATAAATGTTTGTTATATGTGCTTTTCAAGCAGCTAGAAACTATATTTATTCTGCTTGAGTAATATATTTTGACAATAATAATTTCTCTTATGAACCTAAGACTCATATTTCCATCTGCCTCCTCTACATAGTCTGCTGGAACTTACCATATATCTGAAATTCAACATGTCACACAGGGAAGTTATTACTTCTGCCTGAACTGGTCTTTTTCCTTGTAGGCGTTATCTTGATAAGTGGCATTTAGGTAGGTTTGAAATACTGGTTCTATTCTCTTCTAACTGTCCATCCTCTCCCTCAACCAGAACATTTACTCCTAAGCATATATGTATATACACACACAGACATATTGACTTATGCAATTGGGAGGGGGTTTCTGGCAAGTCTGAAATTTGTAGAGCCGGCTGGCAGGCTGAAAACTCTTGGGCAGGGTCTGATGCTTGCCGTCTTGAGGCAGAATTTCTTTTTCCTCAGGGAAATTACAGTTTTGTTCTTAAGGCCTTTATGATCTTTTAACTGATTGGGTGAAGCCCACCTCATTATGCTCATTATTGAGATAATCTCCTTTACCTGAAGTCGACTGACTGTAGATGTTTGCCACATCTAAATACCTCTACAGCAAGGCTAGGGGAGTTCTGTTCAGTAACTAGTACTGGATACTGTTAGTCTAGCCAAACTGAGACATAAAAGTAACCATTGTACACATGCAATTTCTCAACAATTTTCTGAGCATTTCAGTAAACACTTACCAACAACTTCCTGAGTTATTAGTTAATTTATTAGTTCCAGATGTTTGCTGCTGTGGATACATGAAAAGTAAGATATATTTTCTGTCCTTGAAGGAATCACAGCTGAGACTAGAAATTGACATCTAATCAAATACATTATAATCACTGTAGTGTGAACAAAGGGGTAGGACACTGGAGAGGAGATAGTGACAATGCCTTGTGGGGAGTTTACAAAAGAGAGATTTCAGTCAAAGCACCTCTAAATCTACTCTTTCGAAATATTGTCACCACTGTACCGCAAACTCTCTTCAGCATGAGCTGGAACGTTGCCACATCCTCCTACCTCCTCTTCCCACTGGTACTCCTGCCTCTAGCTTGCCACCAGAATTACTGTGCTCTTATATATCTGATTAGGTCTCTGTCTTGGTTAAAATGCAATGGCTCCTCATTGCATCGAGAGTCCAAATTCCTTAGCATAGTGTAAATAGTTTAGGACTAGATGGCTACAATCTATTCTTTCCAGATTTATTCAACATTTCCTTTCTCTCAAACATAAATACTCCATTCCCCAGCCACAACAGCAGCTTGGCATTCTCTGAACCTACATTTCTTTTTCTTCTTCTTCCTTTTTTTTCCCCACATCCAAACATTTCACACACAATTCCCTTTCTTGGAAATGCCCCCATTCCCACTTTATCTAGCAAGATTTTATTTATTCTTCTAGACTCAACATAAATATCTCCTCTTCTCTGAGGGATTCTTCATTTCTGAGTGCAGTTAGTTGCTCTTCCCTTTGTACTTTTACTGTTATAATTCATATTTGGATTGTTTGTCTTCCTCTCTTACTAAACTGTGAGCTCCATAGTGGCAAGACCTATATTATTAATTTTGCATCATCCTCTCTCTTATAGCTAGCATCAAACCTGGAACATGTTAGATATTTAATATATATTTGTTGACCAAAAATTGCACATTTTTCTAAACTAGTGCCTCAATGTTTCTCCAAGTTAATGTGAACGTTAAAAATAAAGCCTGTTTAGAATCATTCTAGATAATTAGGTATTATTTCTTGCCTATTAGGTTGAGGCTGCACTCAAGTTGTGAAGATCTGAGTTCAAGTTTTTACTTTATCACTTACTATGTAAAATTGATCAAGCTAGTTCATTGCTCTGCATTTTGTTTCCTCAAATAGTATCTGCTCCATACTATTAAGAGAATGAAATTAAATCACATGAAAGCTCTGTAAATGGATGCCCTACATAAACGTCACTGCTGCTTATGAAGCTGCTTCCTATGAAGTTATCTTGTGGACTCTGCATCCATGGAAGATAACTTATTCCATTATCAAATGATTTTTATATCAATATCAGGGAAATTTTTTCTTCTCTCTTTATCTTGGTCTGAAGAGTAGAAGAAATTACATTCCGCCTTTAGTAAGAGACTTAGGAAAACATGTACATTTCTTTCTTGTTTGGGTTTGTTGAATCAAGACCAGGGGACATAAAACCCTAGTGGTTTCCTATTTGGTATCTTATTACATTTATCATCTTTTTCTTTTTATCACTGTGTGTATGAAGTTGGTTTAAAGGGCAATAAGGATTGCTTTGTACATTAGGGACAAACGTGAAGTTTTATTTCTTAAGTGCACATGATTCCATGCCTTAAAACATTTAATGAGTTTCTATTTAGCATGTGAAATACAGAATAAAAAGAATATATGATACCTATTCATGAAGAGCTTGTAGGGAACTGGTGCCCTGAAACGTTGTAATGTGAGAGCAACAGTGTACCTATCAAGAAATGCCAAGATGAAATCTTTAATCTTATGGATAAATTCATTTAAATGGCAAAATTCATAAAACATATTGATACTCATACTATCTGAGGTCTCTTCACACAGGAAAATATATTAATGTTAACCTATCACAAATTTAAAGGAAATTAATATAACTGTGATTCTCAAAATAAGTTATATCTACAAAAATAAATTGATCCTACCAGAAATTCTGGTTTCTAGCTACAAGCTTTATGGCAAATATTTTTCGTTGCTATTTCATTGTTGCCTGATCCTTTTTTTTTTAATTGAGATTTAATTGACATATAACATTATTAGTTTTCAGGCATACAACACATGATTCAATATTTGTGTATATTGCGATATTACCTGATCTAAACACAACATATGCTTTTATCATTCTCAAAGAAAATCTGAGATTAATCAATACAAATGTGTATTCCTGAAGTTATAAAATCAATGAATCTTAAAGTACCAGGTAGAACTGTTTGTCTTTTCAAACAATTCATGTCTTAAGTGACTATTTCAAATGTATTGTTTACAATCTGCCTTTGGATTTTATACTTTGTGAAGCAGGAGAATACTACATAGTAGTTCATCTAAAGGATGTCTGTCTTGATTTTGCTGCACACCTGTTAGTAATTCCTGGCTCCTTTGGAAATGCCAACACACACCTTTCCAAACAAACTTCTGGATCTTCCTACTGTAAGTAAGTATTTTTTTTTTCTTTTCTTTAATTAAGTCACTGTAATGCTGTGCTGAAGAGTATGCGCTTTGAGCCAACCATTCCTGCCTCAGTCACTTTACTTTCGAAAGCCAAGAAAATAGGTAAGTTTTTTATTTTTTTCCCGAGTTGATTTGCTCAGAGTTGTCATGCAGATCAAATGAGCCAATGTATGTAAAGCAGTTTGTGGATGCTGAGCATGGAGTGGCACAAACACAGTTATCAGTTATGCCTCTCTTCATTTATAGCTAACTGGAAAATCTGAATAGTTTGTTCTGTACCGAAACCAAATGGAGAGAATCCTGGGCAGAGTATTTATGGGTGAACATTTAATTTTATGTTTTCAGTTTTATAAAGAAACTCTTGCCTCTGTCTTGGAAAAAATGAAATAATCTGAAATCTGATGTCAAAATAGAACAATTTGTGATCATTGAATGACACTGAATATTAGAGCTGGATTGATCTAGGACAATATTTTTTCTTTAAAAATAAGGCATCTGAGACCTAGAGGGGCAAAACAACTTTTGCATAGCTGGTTATATACTAAGGGGTAGCAAGGTAGGAAAATCTACTTTGGCTCCTTCTTGGAAAGAAACATGGCTCACAACTTTTTTCCTCTTTAACCTATTCATGCAGCAGGTTTATCTAATAGAGGAAACTATATTTTTCAAATGTGTTGGTATCTATACAATATTTAAAGTAAGGCTCATAAGGGTGAATAAAATATTTTACAGAACAGAACTCCACTGCTAATTTGTTTTCATTCTTTATTTTCTAATAAAATGGAGATGTATCAGATTGGATGAGTTTATTTGTAACTAGCTGACTCTGATTAATTTATATGGTACCCATTTTAAGCCCTCCCACTTTCTGCTCTCTGAGGGCTTAGTGTGAGGATCGGAGGCTGGCATTAAAGTCAGAGCAGATGTGCATTCACTTCCTCCTCTCTAGCTTGGCTCAAGCTGTTGGTGTAATCACTAGTCAACTCTAACACTCAATTTTTGGATCACTGCCTTAAAAAATAATAACGTTCTGAATGAGACTCTGGTTCAGAAATCTTGCCCCAGATAGAATGATCCTTCTTGTATTTGCTTGACTGGAAATTCTGGAAGGAGCAGATAGGTTGGGCCGGCATGTAGTTAATATATTTCTTCTTCTTTGTGTGGAATTGTGAGTGCAGGCTCCGTAAGGAAGTATCCTTACTGGTGACAAACACCTTGCACATAACATTTGTTCCATGGGTCCAACCCTGACTTCATTTTCTTTTCTGGGGGTATAATACCATTTCTTTTTTTTTTATAAAGCTTTTTTTTTTAATAAAGATTTTATTTATTCGACAGAGAGAGACACAGCAAGAGAGGGAACACAAGCAGGGGGAGTGGGAGAGGGAGAAGCAGGCTTCCCGTGGAGCAGGGAGCCTGATGCGGGGCTCGATTGCAGGACCCTGGGATCATGACCTGAGCCGAAGGCAGACGCTTAACGACTGACCCACCCGGCGCCCCTATAATACCATTTCTTAACAGGGGTGGCTATTCATTGTGTATGTTCTTCTTCTTCTTCTTTTTTTTTTTTTCTGGGTCTCCCAGGCAAGTTTAGCAAGCAGCAAATGCTAAAATAGGTTTTCCCGAAGTTTAAACATGCTAATGGTTCACAGCATCTTAACTTGGTGGAGCAATGTTTTCATTCTAGCTGAACAGATTCTGAAGAGTCTTCTTACAGTTTTTAGTTTGATTTCTCTGTTGTCATTATGTTTTAAGAGAGGAAGGGATGCAGATTCAACAGCAAAAACTGTAGATGGTACTCTGGAGGAGCCACAGGAAGTCATATAAAAGTCAAAATGCTGAGTTGTAAACCTGATTAAGTCTATTTGAAGTAGGGATAGAATAAATCTAAATTCATTCTAAATTTCTAAATTTAGTCGTTTTAATTTATGAAGTGAAATCTTGGCACTTTAACATTGGAAGGTGGTTCAAATAATCTAGAAATTGATGAAAGGATCACTCATTTGAGCTATTTATGGAATAACAATTGTCAAATTTTTTGAGAGAAAGATGCCCTAGGATTTTTTTTTTACAATGTTCTATCCTAGTACGAACTAGCTTCTTTCCATCTTGATGAAGTGCCTCCAACCTTTTACTGGGTTTCTTCTGTAGCAGGAACTCTGGATCTGAAATGAGATCAGATTTTTAAGTTGCCACTAAGTGAAGATCATTTAGCATTTTCATTCTTCTAAGAGCTCATCGAGTAATTGCCCTCTAATAGCAGGCAAGCAGGATAAGGCATCATGAAGCTAATGAAAATTTAAAGTGGTCTCCATTTTCCATTGGCTTCAGAAAAGCTTATCAGGGCAACGACATACCCCACAGAAAATGACACACCTCTTAAAAGACATGCAGAAAGCAAGATAAGTCTTCTGGTTCCCCAAAGCATAGCAGTGGCTTAACTTGACAAATTCAAAGACAAAAAGTCAGAAACTAAGACCCCTATAACTGAAAAGAACTGAGCTTGTCTATAGCCAGGCATCTGCACAAAGATGTCTATGAAACTTTCACTTAAAGCTATCTCCTTTTAGGTACTGTATCAAGCCTACATATTTCTGTGAATCTGTCCCAGATGATTTTTCTTAACTCTAACTTCTAGTCCTAAAAAATACTTAAGTTGTATTAATGACGGAAGAGCAGTTTTTTTGGTTTGGATTTACCCAAAATCAGACTCTGAAACAGGGGAATAACTACATATATTTTATTTGGGAGGTGATCCCAGAAAGCATGAGAGAAGCTGTGGGGAAATTGAGAGAGAAAAATGGGAAAGCCAATGAAATGAGCATGAGTGAGTGGACTACCAGTGTGGACAGTTGGGGTTTGGTTCCTCTGGGGATCTTCTGAGAAACCATGTAGAATGTACTTCAGTATTGTATCACCAATGGGAGAGGAAACTGGGTAATTTATCCACCAACTCTCATTCCCCATTGGTGTAGTGTTACCTGACATCTTGGGCTACCTACATATAAGTTGAACCAGCTCCCGTGGCTCTAGTAAAAGCCCTCAGACAGAGAAACAGAATCGCACTTGAGAGCGCCACCTTCATGACTTAATCACCTCCAAAGGGCCCCATCTCCAAACACCATCACATTGGGGTTTAGGTTTCAACATAAGAATTTCTTTGTTGGGGGGGCATAAACATTCTATAGCATTCTGCCCCTGGGCCCCCCAAACTTGTGACCTCACATACAAAATACATTTATTTCACCCCCAAACTCCAAAAGTCTTAACATGTTCCAGTATCAACTCTAAAGTCTAAAGTCCAAAATCTTACTTAAATATCATCTAAATCAGATATGGGGAAGACTCAGATATGACTTGTGATATGATTTATCTTGAGGAAAAATTCCTCTCCAGCTATGAACTTTTGAAACCACACAAGTTAGATGCTTCCAAAATACATTCGTGGGACAGACATTCCCATTCCAAAAGGCAGAAGTAGGAAAGAAGTGTTAAATTCATTTTAAAAGGGGGCTATTACACTGGGGTGGCTTTAATGCCTTAGTAGCTTACATAAGCAAACCAAAACCTAAACCTGTAATGCCTCATGGTTCAGAAATCGCAACCTAAAGACAACCAATCTCAAGCAGCCCAACTAGGCTTTACTAAAAAAGGCAACTTCTTAAGCTATAGCCAATCAAATAATTTTCTTGTTTTGCTTGTTTCCAAACTTCTCTATACAAGGTTTTCCTCTAGCCCCCATTGGCGGAGCAATCCTAACTACTTCCAGTTTAGTGCTGCTGACTTCAAACTGGTTTTTGTTCAAACAAACTCTTTAAATTTTAATATGTCTCAGCATATCTTTCAACAGAAGAAAGGAATGACAGGTCCCAAGCAAGTCCAAAACTTAATGGGACAAATTTCATTTGACCATAAGGCTCAAGAAGAATTCTCTTTGACTCAGTGTTTTGCTTTTCAGACCCACAGGGGTTGGCAATGTCCCTCCCACATCTTGATGGCCCCACTCATGCCAAGGATCTCTGCTGGGATCCAGTGGTTCTGCCAGGTAGAACTGTCCTTAGAAACCTGGGTGAAGGCATCATTGATTCCTCAAAGCTATCAAGTCCCAAGATGAGTTAATTATCTTTATTCTCAAACATGCCTTCTTTTGTGTTTCCTATCTGAAAGAGTAACACCATCCAGTTACCAAAAATAGAGTCATAATGAATTTTTTCCTCTTGTCATTTTCCACATTCCAGGTCACAAATTCTATAAATTTCATCTCAGTGGAGTTGGTATTCCTCACTAGTACATTTCTTATTTCTTTAGTGATGGGAATGACATTTAGGCCTTCCCAGGGTACATAGCTGGTGGCCTTCTGATTTCATTCTGACTTACTCACCCCTCTGTTCCTTCTGATCTTTTCCTCATTACTTTGTCAAGGCAGTTCTGCATCTCAGTCTTGATGACATCAGGCCATTATGTCCAAGCTTTAGGGTCATCATAATATCAAGAGAGAATACTACTATACCAATAAACTTTCACCTCCCCAGTCCAAAACCCTAACTATTCACACCCATGTCCCCATTTCTTGCTAGTATGTATTTGCCAGATGCTGCAGCTTTTTTGGTGGATAAGTTCTTTCTTTCTTTTTTTTTTTTTTTTAAGATTTTTAAATTATTTATTTATTTGACACAGAGAGAGAAAGAGAGCAAGCAGGGGGAGCAGGAGAGGGAGAAGCAGGCTCCCCGCTGAGCAGGGAGCCTGATGCAGAGCTCGATCCCAGGACCCTGTGATCATGACCTGAGCCAAAGGCAGCTGTTTAACCGACTGAGCCACCCAGGCACCCCTGGGTAAGCTATTTCTTCACATAAGACTATACTTGTCTGATCAGGACAAGTACTATGAGTACTATGAGATAGTACTTATCTCATAGAATTATTTTGAGGATTAAATGAAATAAGGCTGGGAACAGCCAGAACAAAAGCCCTGCAGTAGGGAGTATGCTCAGTTTGGTCAGGGTATAGCAGGGAGATCAGTGGCTGAAGCAGAGTGAAAAAGGAGGAATGTAAAGTAGATGAATTAACAGCAGTAGCAAGGTGCCATACCATGCAGAGCATATTGACTACAGTAAGGCTTTAAATTTAACTCAGAGTGATCAAGACCCACTGGAATATTTTAACAGACAAGTGGCATGATCTGACTTACATGAGAAGGTTGACCCTGTTTGCTGTGTGGAGTGTGGACTGAATGGAAGCAATAGGAGAAGCAAGAATACTAGTTAAGAGGTGATTGCAACTCAGGAAGAAATGTTGGGGTTTGGATTTAGTGAGGAATTGGGAGAAAGTACCAGATTATGGAAAATTTCCAAGTAAGTGTTGGCAAGATATGGTGATGGATTACAAAGGCATGAGAGAAAGACAGGAGTCAAAGGTCAAGAATGTCCCCAAGGATTTTGGCCTGAACTGGAATATGCAGTTACCATTTACTGAATTTGAGAATAATGAGGAAAGGGGACGTTTTGGGGGAGAAGATTAGGCATTTAGTTTTGAACATGTTAAGTTTGAGGTATCTCCAATGGTGATATTGAGTAAATGATTAGATATATGAATCTGGAGTTCAGGAACAGGTCGGGACTAGAAATACAAATGCCCACTTATATTTAGACAGATGATGTTTAAAGTTTTGACATTGTAAGAGATTACATAAGAATGAGAGCAGATAGAAAAGAGATTGAGATCTGGGGGCTGAAACCTGTTGAGCTAAAAAAAAATTAGTGTAATTGGAAACTAAGGTTATTATTAATAAAATTGGTTATGAAGAATTATTTTGCAAAACTTTACAAGTAAGGTGATTGAAAAACATCCCAATCAAATGTCCCCTAGTAAGATAATTGGGGCAAAAGCCAAAGAAAGTTATTATCCTTCGTCTTTGGAGTTCAGGGTAGGGTAGGTTTATTGAAAAATTGAATTTGCATGTATATCCATGGGCTATAATAATTACCTCTGGAAACCAATTATAGGAATTAGGAATAGTCTAACACAGTTATTATTTTACTTGAAAAGGAGTACTGAAATTTGTTTTATGCTGCATAAAGAACTTGTTTGATATATATTTCATGAGCCCTGGTTGAGAGAGAACATTTGATATTGGAATATATGAAAGCTTCTAATCAAACATTTATGTCAGCAAGAGTTTTCTTTTGTGGAAAAAAGTTAATGTGATAAAAAAGTAAAAAGGGCATAATAATGCCCTGAAGATGCTAATCCATATTAGGCAAGATAGAGGGCAGGAAGGAGCCTTGCTAATGGGCCAATCTTCACAACTGGACTGAAGTCAGGAGCTTGGGCCATAGACATGGCTTTTGACCTCTGTTTCTGCAAGGTGCCTCTTAACCTTCTGTTCTCTCAGCTAACTCTGAGCCCATTCTGTTCCACTGCCTTAATAACACAGCAGTGGTGAGTGGTGACCTTTAACTCCCTTCAGACTTTTACATTTGAATGGGAGGAAACAATGAAGTTTAGTTTAAATGAATCTAGGATCTAATGCGAACAATTTCTGAAGGGGAGATAAGCTGCTTTAAAATGTGTTTAGAATATATTTCTTGTCAACGTCTCTCTTTTCCAGCTATTCCAAGCTGAGACCCCTGACGCTTTTGGCTATAGAATCATACTCTCTCCATAATGTGAATGAATTTTCATAGGCCTGTGCATGACTTACACATTGTCACCAAGCCTCCCCTTTCTCTGTCCTCCTTCACCTTTTACTTGGCTGATTGGAGACTGGAATAAATCTGGTATTCTAGTCATGACCATTGGGCTCTTGGCTTCAACTGAACCATGCTCCCTCCTCTACCCCAGTAAGTTTTTTTCTACCCATAGACTTGGGATCTGGTATACAAGGGAAGAACGTGGGGGTGCATGAGTAGCTCAGAAGACCAAACATCTTTTCTCGCTCTTTTGGTCCAGTTCCAGGTCTGAGTATTGACCCAGGTTCCCATCTCATTCATTCTAAGTAGTGTCCCTGTATGGCATTCCCCTCCTCTCTAGAACTTGGATCCTGACTTTAGCTGTGTATTATTTGACTAGCTGGACCAGTTCCCCTGAGATTGGACCATCTTTCTGCTTGGGGTTAGCTTATTTTTACAGATGTCTTGTAAATCAGCTATTTCTTGCTTGATAGTCAAGTGTACAGCTATCTTCTGGTTGTTTTTTTCTACCTTCTTGATTGTAGATCACAATGCTAAGTAGTTCCACAACTTCTGTTGTGAGAGTTGGGTCCTAAAACATTCTGTCTTGACCATGTGGGCTTCTTCTCTGGAATGATCTGGGAATCTGTTCCCCAGACTCCCTCATTATTGTTTGGGTCTCAGCCTTCCCCTTTGCTCTCTCTCTCTACACCTCCCTTCTGGCATGCTGTAGGTTTTCAATCATCTGTTCAGTAATTAGATAACTTGAGTTAATGAAGTATTAACACAGTAACATTCATATATATTATAAGAATTTGGTTTTATCTAACACTGAATTTCAACTTCCAGACTTAAGTGGAACACAATTTCAAATCCCTGTCTGAGACTCAGATTTCCTTTCACTGAAGTTGTGTCAATTTCATGAGCCTTTCTGAAGTCAGGAGCATCTTTTTAGGATTGAAGTGAGAACAACGATAGATCTTCCGTGTATTCCCAATGACGATCAATGCTCATTTCCATGTACTTTCTTCCGATCAGAAGGGAGCAATTTTTCTCATGTTTTGTTTTGTTTTTTTCTTTAGCTTAGGTTAAAAACTGATTTTTACTGGTAAATTTAATTTTACATAACCTTAGTTCTATTACTGTCTCTGATCTGATCACTTTCAAGAGAGAATTGAAACTACTCTAATGACAGCCTATTCGAATGCCTGACATCTGACCATTACATGATGATATTTTAAAACAGAATAATAATTCCTTGACATCCTACTCCCAAAGTTATGTGCTTCAAAAGCACAGGTACATTTGTTATTCCTGGAAGTGAGAAAAGCTCTGAGAATATTGTGGCTCTGTTTTCTGATCCCCAGAGCCTTTAACATAATAATGATGCTTGTTGCATTTATGTATCATTTTATGCATTAAAAAATGCTTCCACATATGCTTCTTGTAGCAGCCTAGCAAAATAAAAGAGCATGAATTTTGGATTAGGCAACCTTAGACTTAAATTCCAGCTAGCATCCTACCATCTGTGGTCTTGGTCAAGTTCCTTAATCTGTCTGCACTCATTTTTTCAATTCAAAAAATGGGGGCGATGCTACTTATTTAGGGAAGTTGGGAGGATTAAATCATATAATGTATGCACTGCTTCTGGCACATGTAGGCTTTCAGTACATCCTGGTTTGATAGCAACCTTGGGAGATTGAAATGATAACCAACATAAATAACTTGCAAGGACTTTTTATGTGGGTAATAGGTAAGTATTTCCTCCTCACACATCAGTACAAGAAATGTTATTTTGGTTTAATTTTCTAAGTCAAATAAAATCTATGTGCCTCTACTCTCTATGAAGTTGAGAAATTAAATCTCAGTCATGTGTTTTAGTGTCTTCTCACTCCTTGGATTCCAAATTTGGAGGGGGAAAAGAAGGATGCTTGTGTGCATATAGAAAGATGTAGGAAGTAGAATGGCCCTCTCAGTTCTTATAGCTCCTCTTTCTGCAAAAGCTACTTTCCATGTTTCCCTCCAGAGAGCACTGATGTTCTCTGTAAAGCTCAGAAGTGCATTCCTTAGAAATCCTGTCCATGGACCATAGGCTTGGTCACTGAAGACCTTTGCTGATCAGTGCATGGCCTCCATCAGTAGCAAGGAACTACTATTAGTACTACTGCACTCATGGAATCTCCCCAGACTCTAGAGCCTACCCTGTCAGAGAGAACTTCTCTTTCACTGGTCTCTGTTCCCAGCACCAGCCTTTATCCCTGTTCACACCATGGGTCTCCACCTCACATTAAACCTGTGAGGGAGTTATTCTTTATACACAGCAGATTTTACTTTCAAATCTCAGATTCTTTGAGGCAGTGGAGCCTAGAAGCAGAGTACCAAGTTTTGGTTACTTTTGGGAGAAAGGGAAGGAAATAGTAACACTCATTCCTTTGAACTTATCTTATATTAGTGAAAATAATATATACGTAAATACAGTAGATCATTCTGTAATAATTGAGGTCTTCCATCACTTTCATGATGTAAGTTCTTCAGCCACCACACCATGCCCAATAAAGAAAGACGTAAATCCTGGCTTCCCACTCCATGAGGATTTGCCCCTTCCTCAGCTGCAATACTGCCCCACTGTTAAGAGGGAAGAGGTCGTTCAGTGACTGGTAGTTCTGATCAGAGTCCTCTGAGAGGGTGTTCACTCATCCCTTGGCCTCAAAACGTCCAACATGAACATGCCTGATGTCTCGCCAGACCTTCTCAGGACTGATCCCCATCATGACTTACATACCTCTTCTGATTAGTCACCACTAGCAACTCGGCTGCCTGTGTTATCGATTACCCATCTGCCTCCATTTCTGACCCAAACTGACCCTCCTCACAGGCTTCCCAAACCCTTCCACTGTGCCTTCTGCCCTTTATCCTCATCCTATTTTTTTTTTAAAGATTTTATTTATTTATTCATGAGAGACAGAGAGAGAGAGAGGCAGAGGGAGAAGCAGGCTCCCAAGGAGCAGAGAGCCCGATGCAGGACTCGATCCCAGGACCCTGGGATCATGACCTGAGCCGAAGGCAGACGCTTAACCATCTGAGCCACCCAGGCGCCCTATCCTCATCCTATTTTTGCCCATTTTCATTCCCTTCATCTTTTTTTCTAATAGAAATGAGGTTTTCTTTGATGTCACTTACCTCCTTCAATCCTTTCAAATGGAGGATGTGTTTTCTCCTAACTTTCTTACCTCAGAACCTAGAAGTGGTATATATGTTCCCCTTTACCTCCATTTTTTTCCCTATTGACTCCAATGAAATAAAGTCTGGAAAATGTCATCCAGTTTTTAGTTATCACTTGCACTTCACCACTCCAGTCCATGGGCTGTGGGGAACAAAGATATAGCCACACAAGACGCCCCAGCACCCATTTCAGTGGCAGGAGAAGGAAGGGCATTGTACTTAGGTTGTCATAGGGCCAGAGTTTCTTTAAACAAAGAAGTGGTATCATAGGTCAAAAGAATATTTGGCAACCAACATGACTTTGGAGTAGAGTAAAAACCCAAATGTGTTTCAATGAGCTTTTTAGATTAAAAGATATTACATTTTCTATAAATTTACTTCTTGTTAATTACATATGTTTATGGATAAACACAGGAAACAAAAGGAACAAAGGAACAAAACAGGAGAAGAAGATAAAAGGAAACAAATGATGTTCCCATATGCCCCATATTATATACAGGACTGAGGCCTGGTACTGAAGGGTATATTTTCACTAGTAATTGCTATACGCTGAGTACATATTTTGCTAAATGTTGTCTAAGTACACACTCAACATGGCTTTATAAAAATTGAGCTTATGGGCGCCTGGATGGCTGTCAGTTAAACATCTCACTTCAGCTCAGGTCATGATCCCAGGAGTTCTGGGATTGAGCCCCACATTGGGCTCCCTGCTTGGCGGGGAGTCTGCTTCTCTCTCTCCCTTTGCCCCTCCCATGCTCTTGCTCTCTCTCTTAAATAAATAAATAAAATCTTTAAAAATAAAATAAAATAAAATATATTGAGCTTACACCCTGAATAGCAAAAGAATAGTTTCCAAATGCAATTTTAGAAGCAGTTCTGTTTTCTTGCTTGATAAGTTAAAATTTTTTTTAAAAAATTGGTCATTGCTTATTGTTTTGATTGACAACAAAGAAATTTTTTACCTTGTCTTGTTCTGAGAGGTCATGGTTTTGGTGGATTGATTATTTTCAAGACAGTTTCCCAAGAGACACTGGCTTAAGATCTCAGCCTAAGTAAGATGAACAAGGAACACGTTTTGCCACCAGATGGAAACCTGTGGTAATCAAAGAAGTCAGGTTTCCGTCACCAGGCACATGTCACCCAGATGATGAAAGCCCCTTTTGTACACTGAGCATCATTTCCAGAAAGCATTAGGTAAAATTGGCTAATCTTTGCTCTGCATATATTCTCTCAACCTGATTATGTTATTTTCGTGGAACAAAATGAGGTCTAGGATCAAAATGTTAGACTCAAAATGAGATGTTTTCCATATTCATAATCCTTAGGTCATTGCCATATCAGAACTATATTAGATAATAAAATTTAAAAGCCCATTTTCATTCTGAGCTGCTCAATTTTAGTAACTGTTGAATTTCATCCCACCTCTTATCCCTGCGCTAACTGCCTACAAGAAACACAGAAAGTTAATTATTGGCAGGCCAAATATTTGCATCCTATGGAAACCAGAGTATTCCATAATTTGAGAATGTAGCAAATATTTTTCCCAAAGCCAGATTTTGCGCTTAGTTGTGGGTTACATTTAAAACTAGCAGCATAACTTCTTGAACTGCAATTGGGATCTTTTATCTAATTTGAGGTCTGAACATAGGTTATTAGCTCTTCTTCCTTTTTAAAATTTTACTCTGCCTGCTTCTGCCATTTCTTCATTCATGAGCTATAAAATATCAGCTTACAAGTTGGTAAGCCTCTATCTACTGTTTTCTTTCAATGTGACATCTATCCACCAATTAAGGTTTTTCTGTGTAAGAGAATCTCGCTTCAGAATGTCCATCATCAGATTTTATTTTCTCTTGCTTAACCTGCAGTTTTCTGCAAAAGTTGTAATTGATAAGCGTCTCATTTGGTGTAAATAAGTTGGTTTACTTTACAGGGCCAGTTCTTGGGAAGTACAAACTATCATATGCAAGTGCTTGAGAAATGTAAAGTGCTATGAAAATAAAAAACATTATTGTTATTATTTTCTTAGAGCTTATAAATGACTTACATTTTAAGAATGACCTTTGGCAAATCCTCCAAGTTATTAGTATCATAGAAACAGCTATGCTTCATGGAGACCTTCCAATCTGGTTTTTGTATATCAAAATAAGGCTGTTGAAGATGGTTGCTATCCCCAAGAGGGGCAGAAGCTGGAGTCCTTTCTATGCTTTCCCAATTGTCAGTCCATTTCATAGCAGAGCTGTGAAAAGGAAACAGAATTAAAGAGAGGGACATAAGATTAAGAAACAGTCTCCGCTCTGTTACTTTTCTCCAACATAACTCTGGGCAAGTCATTGAGCCTGTTTGAGACTCAGTTTCTGTATCTGTAAAATAAGGATGACTATACTTGCTATACCTAGCTTTCAGAATTAAAAATAATCATGAATTTCAAAGTACTACACACAGTTGGTTATTACTAAGATTTAATTATTAGTGTATTGTTTCTCATCAGAGAGCCATGCACCCAAGCTGCACTGTTTTAAAATTACTTTCACTAAACTCCATTTCTATTAGCCAAATTTGAGGGCTATCATAAGATAATCAAAACTCTTTTTTATTTGCTTTGCTGTAAGAAAGTAATTGAGGAAATTGTTTACACCTCACATAGTATCTTTTTTATAAGGTCCAAGTGAGGTGACACATTTTTTCTCAGACTATTTGGGTTTCTTTTAAACATGGCTTTCAGGGCGCCTGGGTGGCTCAGTCAGTTAAGTGGGTGCCGTCAGGTCAGGTCATGATCCCTGGGTCCTGGGATTGAGCCCCATGTCTGGTTCTCTGCTAGAAGGTCAGCCTGTGTCTCCCTCTACCACTTGTCCTCTCTCATGTGAGCACACACTCTCTTTCTCAAATAAATAAATAAAATCTTAAAAGAAATAAACACGGCTTTCTATTTTTATTTTTTAAGTCATGTATCTGATTGCGTGTTCTCTTCACACTAGCTTCTAGGCAGCTCTAAGTCCATGATTCATATCTAGCAAAGTATGTACAACTTCATGACATCTCACAACTGTCTTTAACTTATTATTTCTAGCTGTATTCTTTTCTTCATGATCTCCTCACTTTACCCTCCTCATATGCTGCATATATTTTGAAAACAACATGAGTTTTGGAATGAGGTGTTATCTAAATAAGGAAAGTAATTTCTTCTATAAGATAGAATAGTAATTGCCAGCATATATTGAACACTTACTATGTGTTAGGCCCTATGAAAAACACTATATAAATAGGATGTCATTTATTCCTCACTATGAAAATGGTCTTATTATTTCCTATATTTTACCAATGAAGAAATTGAGGCTTACAGAGTTTAATGGACTCATCCAGTGGGTCTCCACTGATGAATGGAGGGTGGAATGATAAATTCCAACATAGGTTTATCTGGCTCCAATATTCATGCTGATTAGTCATTACACTATACTGCCTTTTCATGCTAATTATAATAATGTGACAAATGACTAATATTATTGTAGAATTACCAAAGATTTTTGATATAGTAGGATGTTTAATCTTTATCAAAAGCATCCACAATTTTAAAAAAATTAGGTGTTTTAAGACTCTCTTATTCATATCTTTGCTTGAAAATTTGATAGAGCAGATCTTTTACCACTCCTTGCCTTTACTGCCAAAAATGGTATCGATGTCTGTCTCCTTTTGTGAGTTGGTATGATACCCAAGAGAAATGTATGCCTCATAATGACATATGGAGAAACATATCCAACAGTCCTTTTTTAGAATGTAACAAATACCTTCTGGCACTTTCTAGCAATCTTTTGCCACAGTTTGTTCCTTCAAGGTATACTTCAAATACCTTTGCTACTCTCTTTCTTTTCATAACTTCAAATGATTTTATTCATTGCAATATCTTCCTGTTCAGATTTGTTTAAGCAGAAAGGTTCTGTTTAGTTCCCTTTCTTTTTGCTATATGGTAATTGTCCTTAAGGACAAAATTTTTTAATTTTGTAGACATGGTTATAAAAAAATGGTTGAGGAAATGTAGGTCACACAGTTAATAAAAATTGGTTAACAGCAAGATCCTGGCTGGGTTAATGGGAAGGTGATGTTTGATATCACAACAAGGAAAGCATTGTGGAGTAAATGACTTCTGAACTAGCTTCGTATTGAAGAATTGGGCATCTTGAAGCTGGAGTGCTCAGGACTTGTAGGCTTGTTCCTCCTCAGCAAAACCATGTAAAAACCCTCCTCCTGCCACAGGACAGATTCTTCTCAGGAGAGAGAAGAGCAGTGTTCAGAAAGCCTGGAAGATGCAGTGAAGTTAGGGAAGTCATTTCCAGAAAAATTGGTAACTGAGGCAGTCATTTTTAAGAGAATCGAAGGAGACAAGATATCTATCACTTTAACTTTTGAACAGGGTCTGTGTATTAACTAATAGGACTGGGAACAGCTGGAACTGTAAGCATATAGTTCATTAAAACTCTTAGAGAGGTGATTTTTGAGCATCATATTCAGAAAGAATGAAATGCCTTTACAACTGTGCCATCATCCTAGTACAAACCTGCGTGGGACAAAGATCAAGCGGGAACACAAGAGATCTGCCAAGGACACCAAATTAGGCCATGAAAAAAAGAGGATAAGAACAGAACCAGCAGGGAAATTTTTTGCTCAACGTTTGCTAGAAGTTTCATTAAATGCTTACTGAAGTAGAATTAGAATTGAATTTCTCAAATTCGTCTCTTTTTTTTTTGTAATTTGTTTTTGTGCAGGGCCATTTTGTCTATTATGTAACATAGGCACAATTCCAAGGGCTATAAACTTTCAGAAGATCTACAGATAAATGTGCCACCTAAAAAATGACCTATTAGCTCTAGAATATGAAAGAAACCCCTGCAAGTCAAAAGGAATTAATACTTAATGAGATATCCACAAAACATAACATTACATTACTTGTTTGCAACTTCACTTAATGCTTATATCTTAGGATAGTGGTTAAATAATAAGAAAAAAAATGAAATATTTGCCCTCAAATAAATAAAATTATGAAAATACTTTCCACAATTTTCACAGCAAAAATATTCTTGATATATGATGTGGGTGTTTTAAAAACATGCTTGATAGGATATGCAGGGAGTTCTTTAAGAAGATTAAAATGTAAAAGGTTGTCATAAAATAATTCAGGATGAATTTATGTACATATATGTTTGTTTTAGTCTTCTATTGCTATGTAACAAATTACCACAAATTTAGTAGATAAAAACAACATGCATTTAACATTTCACAGTTTTCCTGTGTAGGACTCAGAAATGTGTTATCTGGGTCCTTTGTTGAGGGTCTAATCAGATTGAAATCAAAGTGTTGGTTGGACCTATGATCTTATTTGGAGACTTAAGTAATTCGGTTGGCTAAGAGTCATCATAAGAGTGACATCCATCAACTTGGTCACATGATGTAATGTAGTTATAAGAATGGCATCCATTACCTTTGCTATATTGTATTGGTAAGAAGCAAGTGGCAGGTTCCACCCACACACGAGAGGAAGGCATTATGCAAGTGGGGAGTGGACAATACATCCTAAAATGACTTATTGGGGGTTACTTTTGTGGTGTCTGCCACAGTGTTTAAAGTTAACTTTTCTCTTTAAAAAAAAAAATGATTTTGAAATAATTGACAATAACTGAACCCATATTAGTGTGTTTGTGTGTCTGTATAAACGCATGCTTGTATGTCTGTATAGAAACTTGGTGTATTGCAATAGATTATATTTGGTAGTAATTACAATTAGTTCATACATTTTTGTGTTTGAGTATATGTATTCTTTTACTCCAAGATGGAGGAGTCAGGATCACCTGACTCACAGTTGGAGTAAGTGATTCTTGGGACCTACCTATTTTTGGAAGGAGCCTGGTAACTGGAATAGGAGCCTTATTGGAGAGGCCTTGCTTGTAGCTAGGACTCACAGATGGAACAGGATTTCTGAAGATGAAGTGAAACTCGGTAAGTCTCAGAAACAATGGAAGTTTGTTTTCTTGGATTTGATTCTTGGATTTTTGGAAGCCACACAGTTTGAGGGACAGAAATATACATCTAACAGCAGTAGCAAAATTTTAAGATGAAGATGAGGACAGCTGGAAGGGAGGGTCTCTGGGTGATATTATTAGTTTTTAACCTATCACATTTGGAGTCAAGCTGTGAAGGAACCCTAGAAGATAGGTAGTTTCGTTTGCCAGCACCATAAAACGTTAAGATGGCTGTGTACATTCATAGCTCCCAGTTAAAATTCCTACCCTGAACAAATAGGCAATGTATATTTGGAAAATCTTTGCTTCTCTGTAGGAGCGCTTTACACCACAACCATTTGAAGAACTTTCAAATTCAGTATATTTTATGTCAGAGCGAATAAAACCACATTTTTAATGAGTAAAAATGTCTAGTCTTCTCCATTTTTTATTTTCTTTTCTACCAATTATTGCAGATGCTTGAACTAGCCTCCTCAGCTGCAAATTGATGGATACAGAGAACCAGCCACATGGAGTGTTCATATGATTGTTGCCATCTGTCTTTAAATATAACACTCTAACACGCGTCTCTAAGTAACATAACAAGAAAATCTCCACCTGGAACCACAATTCAAGCTTAAGTCTACATTTCCCAAACATATAGATTATGGAAAGATCAAGAACTAAAGAGAACAAGATAACTTATGTGAAGAAAAAGTATGAGTATTATAAAAGAAGAAAGGAGAAATGAAAGAAAGTAGAGAATTAATTGAACAGCAGGAAGGAGATGGACAATTTCCAAGAACAATATATTCCTCCTACTTGAAAGCTGGGGAGCTTAATTTCTTCTCTTTCTTTCATAATTACTGGGAGAGCTTCTTCAGAACTAATAAATTTTATTGGTTCAGTTAAAAAATATTTATTATACAGGACCTACAGAAATCTCAGTATAGTTGTTTTGACTCTTTATTAAAATTTTGTATTTTTAGATACTATATAAGTTAAGGTATACTATATTTTAAATAGGTTAGAATTGCTCTACTTTTGTTGCTGAATTTGGAGTGAATTAGAAGAGCTTTAGAATGCATTAAAATTAACTTTATGCATATAAAATCACCTTTTGAATTTTTTTATAAAACTCGTTTAACCAATTTAAGCTAAAGGAAACTCTATGAACTGATTTGAGAAAAGCAATTGCATCCTGGAACATCATAAAATGAGAAGGATTCAAAATAATTAAGCCCACTCTTACTTATAGGGAGATTTCTAATTAGAATTTTCTCTTAGAGAGTATAACATTGCGTCATCAAACTTTAGTCCCTTTTTAATATGTCCTGGATATAGACCTTCAGTTAGGGAAATTCATATCCATAATCTCCATTTAAGAGAGTAGATTTGTACTGACTACATCTCAAACTAAGTGGGATTTTGGAAACTCCCCAATTCTGTTTCAGTTCCCACGGGAACATTACAATTTACAGGCTAGATAATACTTTTTAAAGACAGAAAGTGCTTCCTCTATACTGATACTTTATTATTTTTTTTTCCAAAAAACATTAGAGGCCATAAAGGGTGAATCTTTATACTACCTACAGAGAAGTTGGTAGATATGTAGAGATAAAGATATTATCTAATCTTGGTCGTCTTCATATTTTGAAACATCTTGTCTATGACGAGGGAATGAATGCAAGTGCTTAGGTTGACTCAGAGTCTTAGCTGGAATGAGAGGATATGCAAAACCAAGTCTGAGAACAATACTTCCCCCGTTGTGGAAAGAAGAAAACCACCCACATGAAGTTGGTAGAGTTTGATATTGAAGATAAATCCAGATTTGGAAGATTCTAAGTTGGAAGACTAATATCTATCAAGACTGGAAGTCAACTACTCAATGACTAGGTGTCCCTGAGAGAAATATTCCTGGCCCTAGAAAATACACAGGAAAAAGTATTTCATGGAAAAGCCCTATATAATACCAAAAATGAGTCATTAATGGCATCAGGAGCAAATGGAAACTTGTGATGAGTTTCTTTACTAAATTAAACTGACCTAAAAAATTAATTAACTTCTTAATATCAAAGTAGAGTTCATAATTAAGAAACTGGAAAGCACTAGAGTACTGGTTGGGGGAATAATCTAAAATCACAGATGAGAGCCAATTTAAATAAACTACATGAAGCCTCTTATTGGGCATTTTCAAAATTTAGAATATTATTACAGTTTTTATGTTTGCTGTGAAAAGAGCTAAGTCCAGTTTTCTGTTATTTCCTAGAGTGTTTCTGATTGATGTTACAAAGGTGAGGGGCTGGGCTTCTTCTGTTTCCAAAAGCTGTGATTAGGAATATGCTTTTCATTCATTGATTCAGTAAGGGAGAAGGAGAAATAACTGAGTAAATGAAGGGAGTCATTATGTTGCTCAAATGAGACAGTATTATGAAAGGGAAATAATAAAGATTTTGGGGTGAGATTAAATTAGCTGTGTGGCTTTACAAGTAATTTGAGCTTTCTGATTCTCAATTTTTTTAATTTGTAAAATGAGGATAATGACACCTAATTGGACATGTGGTCATGATCCATATAGAGTTTGCAGAAATCATCCTGTGAAAAATGATATTGATTTTTTATTATTGAGATATCCAGTATTCTGGAGTTTATTGGAAAAAAATGAAAGATGATTCTCCTAAATACCTTGAAATTATAGACAAAGAAGGTCCACAGTAGATTTTATTCTCTGTATAAATAAAGATGAACTAGATAATAGAAAAAAGCCTACATGGTTAGGTTTTACAGTGAGGAATAAAGTCTAGGACATCTTGTTTTATAGGCATTCTGTTATTTGGGCCATTCTGACATCTGGCTTACATTGTATTGCCCTGTTTGCTAAGCTTGGTTGGGCAAGTTAGTTGAGCTTTTTTTCTAGCAGGGAAGTAGAATATGAGGTGAATTCTCAACCTAATAGAATGATCTTGGGATAGACTTAATGGAATTATTCTGTCTTGGCATGTTTTGGGAAATTCTGCTCTGTTATAAAAGAGATATAAATAAAGTCTTGAAAGATGGTACTTCACATTTCATTTGTCCCAGTGACTATATAAGAGCAATAATAGCATAAGAAGGCAGTCTAACACACACTGCCATCAAATGTAAGATCTAAGATTTGGGTGTAAATTTAGCGATAACAGGATGAAGGAGGATGTTTAGTCTGATTTAGTTTCCAGCAGTGGGTCTACCTTCAGCTACAGCAAATGTAGTTTTCTCTGTGGTCCAGCTAATAGATTAGGGAACTAAATTAGAGTGTGGAATTAAAGCCCCAGCTAATAAGTATTTCTCTACCTATCCTTGTTCTTTATGGATACATAGCACTGAGGGGTGTTTTATGGAGGGATGCGCAGTTAAAGACAGAATGTGGATTTGAGATCTTAGGATCCTTATATCTCTGTCTGTATATTTATATAGATACATTATTACTTACCTGCAAAAAAAGGTTTATAATATCTACCTAACTTCTTTTCTTCTATAATAGAGTGAGACTTGTATGTTGAAGAGGTTTTGGAAAAAAGCTGATTATTCGATACAAGCCTAAGGTCATGAGCAAGAAGTTCTGTGAAAATTGTACAAAGAATGAGACAGAAAGAAGCCCTCTTTCATCTTTCTCTAGCTCTTTGCTTACCCCTTTTGCTTTTTTTCAGAATAAGAGGAATAGGAAATGAAGTTGTATTAAATATTTTTTTATTTTCAAAGCTTGCTTGCATTGTGACTTCAATGACAGTAATTCAATTGAAGAGTTGAAAGACAACGCATGTCATGATTAAGAACAGGGATTCTGGAACCGGGCTGTTGGGTTTGAATCTTGTCTCTACCACTCACTTTGACCTTTGACAGGTCATTTAGCATCTCTGCTCCACAATTTCCTTTATGTCAAATGGGGATAATTCCACACAGTTGTTGTGAGGATTAACTGAATTATTTCATGTGTAGTACTGAGAATAGTGGTTAAGACTTCCTAAATTCTCAGAAAGTGTCAGCTATTTTTCTTCTTAATCATATTACTGCAAAGGTGGCCATTATTTTTTCCAGGAAATTTGTGACAGCCCCATGCTGATCCACTGATTTTTGAACTTGTAAGGAGAATGTGAAAGGGTATTTGCAATTAGTTGCTTTATTTTTGGGGGTCCCAGGGCCCTGTTTTCCAGAATTGTGGCATTCTGACTCAGAATAAATTAAGACTTTTCTCCATGTTATTATTATTATATGGGGAGATGAGTTCAGCTTTGGTGGGTGGTATAAGGGTTATGTTAGAATTTGTTCTCTGTGACAAACTGAAATCAGATTAATCAAAGGATCCTGTCGTACCAAGGGATTGCAACAGCTTGTGTGGTATTGGTTGCTGACCGTGACCAAGCAGTATAGGACTCCATGATACTCTTGCTCCTTCTGGTGCCTGTGTCCATTGTGTATAAGTATGCCTAAATCTCTACAGGTAGGAAGTGAGGCAATTAAAACACTCTTCCTTTCAGCTAGAAAAGTCAGAGCTTTAGGTCCCTTATTGATATTGTGTCTGGCAGAAAGAATTAAAGCTTTAAAATTAAGCAAATCAGGGGCGCCTGGGTGGCTCAGTCGTTAAGCGTCTGCCTTCGGCTCAGGTCATGATCCCAGGGTCCTGGGATCGAGCCCCGCATTGGGCTCCCTGCTCCGCGGGAAGCCTGCTTCTCCCTCTCCCACTCCCCCTGCTTGTGTTCCCTCTCTCACTGTGTCTCTCTCTGTCAAATAAATAAAAAATAAATAAAATAAAATTAAGCAAATCAGTTGCACTTTTGATTGGCAGATTGCACCTCGGGAGAGAGAATCTTCCTGTACCTATCTTTTTGTCTTCCCTACCTTCTTTTCCCTGATGACGTGCATGCCTCACAAATGATACACATAGTTTAGAGACAATAATAACTCAATAAGCAAGAAATTCACATTAATTTGTACAGAGGAGACACCTGCCTAAGCAGAAAGGAGCCCCTCGTTTCCTTGTTCTCATTTACAATGTAGGTGTCACCAAGCATCGAGTAGAAAATATATTTTGAGTTGTTGGACTGGGTAGGAATTGAACGTCGTGTTTCTGCCTCCTACGCTTTATCCCTGATGAACAAGCCAGAAGCACTGATTGGGAGCTCCATCTTCGGACATTATTTTGAGATATAAACGCTCCCCTGAAGGTGACAGCCATTATAGGGGCAGTCTGCATTGAAAGACCAACCTTATTTCCTCTCCTCTCCTACTTAAAACAACAACAACAACAACAAACTGTTAAATAAGAAATGGCACACACACAGAAATGTGTACAAATTATAAGTATATAGTTCAATGAATTACCATAGTGTGAACCATAACAGTGCAAGTATCCCCAAGTCTTTCTGTGACCTCTTCCAGTCTCTCCTTCCCCAAATGCAACCACTATTCTGACTTCTAACACAGTTAGTTTGCCTGGCTTTGAACTCTATATAAAGGGAAACACACAGTATGTACTTTTCTGTGTCTGGCTTTTATTTTCTCAACATAATATTTGTGAGATTCTGGCAGAAGTATGGCAGACTCTGTCATGACTACTCTGCCCACATTCTCTAAGACTTAACCATTGTCATGAAGAAGGCAGAATCCCATCTGCCTGAAGGCTTTTTTTTTTTTTTTTTTTTGGCATCTGAGAGCCTGAAGTCCAGAGAGATTAATAACTCTCCGGCAGATCTCTCTCAATGACTGACAGGAGCTTGTGCATAAAAAAGCTCCCTCACTCCTTGGGTGGAATAACTCTGGGGCATGTATATTTTACCGATTCTTAGAGTTCGGCCGGGGGGATTAAGCTTTACCTACTCACAATGCTAACTGGCTTGCCAGTGTATACTTTATTGGCTAGACTTCCTTCCCCGTCTCCTTTCCTCACTTCTCTAGTAATGTTTCCTGAGCTCAACTTCCAAATAAATGAATTGGGCTTGGATTCTCATCTCAGGGTCTGTTTCTGGGAAACCTGATCTAATAACAAGTAATTTGATCCGTTCCATTGCCTGCAGTACACTATTATATGAATATACCTTAATAATTTATATGTTATTATGTCAATGGACATTTGGGTTATTTCCAGATATGGCTATTGTTAATGATATTGCTATGAACATTTTTCAAATCTTTTGGTAAATTTATGATTGTGGAATTTCTGGGTCGGAGTATATGGAATATATTCAACTTTAGTAGATGATACCAAAATATTTTTAAAAGTGGTTGTAAAAATTTATAACATAAAGAGAATTCCAGTTGCTTGTAGTGCTGGAGAATTTCAGTTGCTGCATATCTTTGTCAGTATTTGTTATTGTCTGTCCTTTTCATTTTAGGCATTTTACTAGGTAAATAGTAATTAATATTCATTATGTTTTTATTTCTATCACCCTGAAGATAAAGGATGTTGATTACATTTTCATATGTGTATTTGCCATTTGGGTATTCTATTTTGAAGTGTCCTTGTTATGGACTGGATGTTTGTTCCCCTCCAGACTCCTTTATTGAAGCCTCAATCCCCAATGTGACTCTATTTGGACATAGGGCCTTTATGGATGTAAAGTTAAATGAGGTCATAAGTGTGGGGCCCTGATCTGATGGATTAGTGTCCTTATAAAAAGAAACAAGAAAGTTGTCTGGCTCTCTCTCACCTTCTCACATGCACTGAGGAAAGGCCATATGAAGGTACAACAAAAAGGTGGTGGTCCACAAGCCAGGGAGACAGTTTCATCAGAAACTGGATCAACTGGCACCTTGATCATGGGCTTCTAGCCTCTAGAACTGTGAGGAAATGAATTTCTTTTGTTTAAGCTACCTGATTTCTGGTGTTTGACAGGGCAGCCTTAGCTGACTAATACAGATTTTGGTACTGAGAAGTGAGGTGCCACGAGAACAAATACACCTAAAAATATGGAAGTGGATTTTGAGGGGCACACTGGAAAAATTGGAGATCGTCGTGAAGGGATTGCTGGTAGAAATACGGATGTTAAAGGCAATTCTGGTGAGAGCTCAGAAAGAAAGAAAGAAAAGAAGAGAGCTGGAGAGAAAACCTCCATCTTTTTAGAGAAAAAATAAATAATCCTGAACAGAATGTTGGTAGAAATATAGACATTAAAGGTCATTCTGGCAAGGTCTCAGACGGAAATGAGGAACAGGCTGGGAAACTGCAGGAAAGACAGTCCTTTTGACAAAGTGGCAAAGAACTTGACTGACGTGTTCTACTGTTCTGTGGAAGATAGAACTTGTGAACAATGAGACTGGATATTTATCTGAGGTGATTTTTGAGCAAAATGTTGAAGGTGCAGCCTGGGTCCTTCTACTGCTTACAACGAAAAGTAGGAATAGAGAAATGAATCGAGGAAGGAATGGTTGAGCAAAAAGGAACCAAACTGAAAGATTTAGAAAATTCTCTGCACCTCTCCATATTGCAGAAACCAAGGAGGCTTGTTCTGATGAACACAGTAAAGGTGTGGACGAAGCCATTTGATAAGGACATCATGGGTGTGACTCATGGACTTACTCAGCCATCTCAGCAGAAGCCAGAAATAGAGATGCAGTTAACCAGCCGAGACGCTGCCAATTGGAACTGAAGGGGAGAGAGAAAGCGGGATGGAGTGAAGGAGAGCCGTCAGGCTTCTTGGATTCTACAGGACTGGACCGCAGAGCTATTTGGCTGTGAACATGCCTGCTCTGTTCCTCAGGGAAAGGGACCAATGACCCCCAGAGTGATTCAGAGATCATCGGGACTGCCACTCACCACAGGCCCAGGGAGCTGGCTGTTTCCTGCTTCAGAAAACCCTACTGACAGGCCTCTCACATTGCCTAAAGTGCCCCACTGAGCCAAAGAAATAGTGCTGCCCCCCAGGGCCGGGAAGGCAGGACATTGAGCCAAAGGGATTATTCTAAAGCCTTAAGATCTAATGGAATTTGCTTTTTTTTTTTTAAGTGCTTGTTCAATAAATTTATTGTCCTTAGCTGAAGAATCTTCATAGAAAATTATCTTTGGTTATTTAGCTTTTAGCGGCCCACTCCAGAGCTCTGAGGAAGTTTGTCTTCTGAGCTACTCAGTCTTTCTTCTGGGCAAGAGACATTTTGGGATGATTCTACCTCTGTTTTTTTTTTTTTCTTTTTTAAAGATTTTATTTATTTATTTGAAAGAGAGAGAGAGCACGAAGCAGGGTGAGGAGCAGAGGGAGAAGCAGACTCCCTGCTAAGCAGGGAGCCCGATGTAGGGCTCGATCCCAGGACTCTGGGATCTGAGCAGAAGGCAGACGTTTAACCGACTGAGCCACCCAGGTACCCCCCACCTCTGTTTTTTAACATCTTTCTTAGGCTTCTTCTCATAGACTGGATTCTCTTGTATAGCAGCCTGAGCTTTCTTCTACATCTCCTCCTTTATGTCTGGAGCTACACTGTTCTTTATATATTGAGAGAATTGTTTCTTGTAAGCATCTGCAACTTCTTCCATTAGGTAATGAATATGATCTGCAACCTTCTGACCCATGATGTAATTCTGATGTACTTCTGCATTGAATTCCTTGTTTTCTGAATCATAACCAAGGAATCATTTTGTACTGTGAGTGACAAACAAGCCTCTGTCCACAGCTTACCTTCAGGGCCCCATTCCATTCTAATGGAATTGGCTGGGACCTGTCACCCTTTCTTTGTTCTTATTTCTCCCTTTTGGAAAGGGCATGTCTATCCTGTGCCTGTCTCAAGATCGTATTTTGGAAATACATAGTTTGGCTGGTTTCACAGGTTCATAGTGTGGAAGAATATTGCCTTAGAAGGAATTATATAGTGAGTCTCACCCATATCTGATTTACATGATACTGAGACAAGACTGATTAAACTTGAGAGTTGATGCTGGGATGAGTTAAGAATTTGGGAGCTGTTAGGATAGAATGAGTGTATTTGCATGTGAGAAGGACATGAACTTTGAGGGGCCAGAGTTAGAATGCTATGGACCAAATTGTGTCTCCCCCCAAATTCATCTGTTTAAGTTCCAACCCCCAGTGTGACTGCATTTGGAGAATATAGGGCCTTTATGGAGGTAATCAAGGTAAGATGAGGTCATAAAGGTAGGCCTGACCCAATGGGATTAGTGTCCTTATAGGAAGAGACAAAAGTTAGCTATGTGAGGAGATGGTGTGTTAATTAGCTCGAACTGGTACATGTTCCTCCTCTCTTTTTCATTCTCATTTTCCCTACCGTGAGAAGGCAACTGTCAGCAAGCCAGGAAGAGAGCCCCTACCAGGAATAGAATTGGCCAACACCCTGATCTTAAACTTCTCAGTCTCCAGGACTGTAAGAAAATAAATTTCTCTTTCTTAGTCCATACAGTCTGTAGTATTTTGTTAATGGCAACTCTAGTAGACTAATATAGTCCTTCTAAATCTTGACTTTTTCTTTTGTATTGAGAGATTATATTTTTTTGTTTGTTTTTCTTATTGATTTGTAGGTTCTTTATATAATCTGGAGAACACTTGATTGTAAGTGTTTCATATACCTTCTCCCACTCCATGACTTATCTTTTAACTCTCCTATGGTTAATTTTGATCAACAAAAATTAATAATTTAAATGTAATTTAAGTAGCTTTATATCATGATTAGTTATTTTGGAGTCTGTTTAAGAAGTGTCTTTCACCCTACAGTCATCATGGCAGTTTCTTATGTTGTGATCTATGTGCTGACATGGTGGCCACTAGTCCCATGTGGTTATTTAGCATTTGAAATGTGGCTAATCTGAACTGAGATGCACTGTAAGTATAAAATACACATTTCAAAGACTTCTGATTACATAAATTACATTTTGAGTGTATTATGTACACAAAATATTATATATATTGAATGTATTAAGTATATATAATATTATATGTAAACATAATTATTAACACCTCCTATAACTCTGTTTGGTGTGGAATTCTTGGTCAATGAACTTTTCCATTCAAAATCTTTGGTCATTGGCATTTAGTGCTGCAGTTTGGAAATCTGAGGTCAGTCTGACTTTTGTTCTATTATGTTTTTCCTGGATGCAAAGATTTTCCTTGATCTTAGAATTAAATTTTTTCTCAAGTGTATTTCTTTTCATTAATTTTCCTTGGTAATTACTTACATGCATTACTTGAAATTCAAGTACCTCCTCTGTTATAATTTCCATTTTTTCTCTCATACCTCTCTTTTTGTAATTAATATTATGAATTTATCTTTTCTTATTTTTTTGTCTTTTTATTTTTTGCTTATTTTAATATTGCATACTTTTCTTTTGACCTTGGAGTGAATCATTCTGGCTTATCTTCTGTCAGTAAGTTCATTTTCTACCGCATCCAAGATGTTCATTGACTTAATTTAGAGTTTCGGGTTTTAATTTTTTTAGCTTTTTTATTTCAGTCGTTTCATTTTAAAATAATTTTAGATTATAGAAGTGTTGCAAAGATAGTAACAGAGAGTTCCTGTACAGCCTTCACTGAGTTTCCACTAACGTTAACAGCTTACATAGCCATAGTATATTTATCAAAACTAAGAAGTTAATGTTGCTAAAATACTATTAACGAGGTATAGACTTAATTTGGATTTCTCTAGTTTTTAAACTAATGTTCTTTTTCTGTTCCAAGGTTCAATTCAGGATACTGCATTACATTTAGTTGTTATGTCTTTTTAGGCACCTCAAATCTGTGACAATTTCCTGGTTTTTACTTGTCTTTTGTGACCTCGACAGTTTTGAAGAGTACTTTGTAGGACAGTAGTTTGCAGAATGTCCCGCAATTTGGATTTTTCTGATGATTTCTTGTTTTACATGTAGCCGGGTTTGTTTTAATCAGGTGTGGTAAGACATGCAGACATGGAAATGACTGCTATGAAGGAAGAGGTTTATTATTAGATTCCTGGAAATAGAATGTGTGGCATGCCAGGGAGTGCTGGCTACACGATGCAGGAAGCCGCAGTTGGTCAGGAGGCAGGGGAAGCAAGTCTGAGAAGTGGGGGTTGGGGAGAAACATGGGCAAGAGAATTTATTGTGGTTTCCGTGGAAAGGAACAGGGGATGCAGGATTGGCTGTTTTGAATAATTTCAGTGGACTCGGGGACATAGGGACTGTCTAGTTTTCTGGTACTGGCTCTGGCATGAGTGGGCAGGTGGGCAGTGGTCCAGAGTGTGAGAGCCTGATAAAGGAGGTGGTGGGGATATGAGCTCCGGATTGGTTAGTTTTCATATGAAAGGTGCACTAGGAGGTGAGTCCTTTATTTATCTCTAGGAATTGACCAGCCCTGGAAGGGTTGCCCTTGAGGGTCAGTTAGACCCCCAAATATCAAAGCATCAAAAAATATGAAATCAAAAGACATGATTGATACATTTCTCATGACTGGATGGGGAGGGTGTCTCAATTTAGATTTAGAATTAGCAATCATGCTTTTCATGTTGAAAAAAATCTTTCCTGAGTTTAGAATACTCTGCTTTCATTATTTCCTAGTTTGAGTGTTTCCTGTATCTTTTTGATAAGTTGGAACTTTGAATAGTTGTCTCTTATTCTTGCTGCAACTTTGTTTTGTAAGAGAAGTTTACTTTCATTCTTCCACCATTGTCTTTGTTGAAACAATGTGTCTTTCCAATGACTGGTATCTTCCTTTCACTACCTGGTGATCCATACATGAAGTTGTTTGTTTTGTATTGAAGACAAGATGACTCCAATCCAGGGTATGTGGGTCTTCAACCAAATCTTTTCTTCACAGGTAGAGGGAAAATGGAAATGCTTCTATTTAACTTGGGTTTGTTTGTCTTCAGATTTCAGAAGCAGCATCATGTTGGCCATGGCCTGCTAGTAAATTTACCTGCAATGGTTTCCATTTCTTCCCTCCTCTTTTTCTACAAACTGAGTTTTCTTCCTAGGACTATATTGCTGGTAAATTTACCATGTTGTTTAAAAGAAAGTGTGGATCATATGTAATGCTCATGGAATTATTAAAATTATCATATTATGTGCTGTGTTAGGTTTGGTTCCCCAGACGCAGTCGGAGATGGCAAGTGATTTATTGAGGGAGCACTGGGGCATGAATTGCATCACAGAGATTGTCCTGCTTTGAAGAAAAGAGATAAGAAGTTTGTACCCCTGCATTAGTCACTGTCTGTGGGTTTTCCATAGGGGGTGGGAAGTGGGGAGGCAAAGTGTAACTCTTGGGGTGAGTCTGCTCCCATTGGTTGAGGACAAGTTTCCAGAGAAGGGCACAGTTGGAAACCCTGAGCAGACAGCACTCACAGCTGCTGCAGGATGGGTAAAGGGCCTCAGTGTTTCCTGCATGTACACATAGCTCCAAGTGTCAACCAAAAAGATGTAGTTTCCCTTTATATTTCTGGTCACTGGATCTTAAATATGAGTAAGTGAGCATCTAAGGTTACAAAGGAGAAGGCATCTGACAAATCAAAAATCCTCAATAGCTATGTTTCCCATGACGTGAGTTAATTTTAAGTTTAGCAGAAAATAAGTACTAAGCATATACCGCCTGTACTTAGAAGTGTTTATCAAAAATATACCTTCTTCCCAGAGGTAGTATAGTATGCTAATTATCCATCAGAGTTCCTTTTATATTCAAATCCCCAACAACCTAAGCTGTAATGGACGTTGTCAATCTAGAAACAGAAGCCGGTTTAAAAAGCATTAATAGGAAAAACAACAGCTGTTATAAATAGTGCTTCCTATGCCATTTAAGTATATAGGATAAGCTGCTCCCTGAGACTGAAAAGAATTGGGAATATAGAAAAATTTGGTAATGCATCCATTCAAAATTCAAATACAAATTTCACTTCAATATATTAATTCAATAAGGCGATCAATTAGTGCTCAATGATGAACAGTGATCTGGGTTTGGTGGGGGATCAACATAAAGGAAGCCCTCAGTGGATCTTGCAGACTTCTCCCATTGTTAGAAAATCAATATAACAAATTATCTTTTTGTTCTAGAAAACTTTTTGTTCTTTTATAACATGTCCTGAGTCCTAACATGTACAGTAAATATCCATTCATCTTATAGTTAAGCTATGGTTAACTTCTATAATTCAAAACATAATCAGGATTAAATGTATTCAGAGGAGAGAAAAATTGCTGCCATAAAACACAGAAATTTTATTCTTAAGGAGAGATATGAAGTTGTGCTTTAAGTCTGATGACCTAGAGTCCTGTCTTAAAGATTCAATCAAGCATACTTGTTTATCTGTTTGTTTTTTTTTTAATTAGGAATCTTAAACTTTTCATAGACTGTAGTAGAGTAGAATTACAGATGTGGCAGCCATGAAAATTTGCTGCTTAGGTCTCCAGGTGCAGGGAGCAGAACTGACTGATGGCTTCATCTGATGTCCCAATGGACCCAACATTGCCTTTGTGCTGAGGCCCTATTTCTTTAACCAACTGAGCCACCCAGGCGCCCAGTGCTGAGGCCCTATTTCTTGTGGGATGCTCTCAGCCAGTGACTGAGCAAGGTGAAGGTCCTACATCAAACCCATTCTTGAGAGATGCTGGACTCCTCCTATATGTTTCTGGATCAAGAATTCCCCATTGGCCCAGTTCAATCTTCCTTGAAACTGTTCTGCTGTCAATGACTCCTCCTACCCCATCCTTCTTACTTCCCTACTTCTTTTCACAGGACTTATGGTCTAAAGGCTCCCTCCCCAAAAAAATCTCTTGCATGTATGATCTCATGTTGGCAGATGGTTCTCAGTGGACCTAAAGTAACATAAGTTGTTATGAGAGTGGTTCAAGAAAACAGGTAGTAGGATGAGGATGTGGGACTAGCTCACTAAGCACTTAGTGGGCAAAGAAGATGCCACCCTAAGCAGATCAATCCTGGCACAACTTGCTGGCCCAACTACTCAGTGTTCTACCAGTGGTAACCTGGTAAAATGTTCCAGTACAGGGAAATGCCCTCATGGAGGTGTGATGATTCAGACATTTGAGAGCTATGGGGGTGAACTTTAAGATGATGGCATTGGATTGTTAGTACTAGGTGGTATTGCCATCCTGCCAAGGGATAATGAGAAACTGAGGGCTGCTAAAAGCTAAGTGTGGGAATGAGGGGTCTCTTTGGTAGCTTACAAAGGGTTACATCTTCTGAGTAGATCAAAGACAGATGTACAATAAAATGAAGATTTGAGAGTCACAGAGCTCCAGAGACATTTGAATGCTCATCATCTAAGACAGGTCTGTTATGATTAGTTCGATGTTCTGCATTGGAACGCTGGAACCCTGAAGCATAACATTCGAGATTTAGGTCAATACTCTTAAGAGGGTTAGCTCTGCACATTCTCTAGAATCCTCATAGTTTGGAAAATAGTCTATCCTTTGCTAGAAGAGCCTGTAGAGGCCACATGTAAGGTGACAAGTGTTCCGCTTAGGAATGGTTCCTAGTTCCTCTCCTGGCTTCCAGGCTAATTAAAGTTAAATCCCAGCAAATCCCAGCTGGTAAGCCTGATAAGGAAGAGACTATACACCAAATGCATTATAAGACTTCCCTATAACGTACTGGCAGGAGCCAGAGTATTATACCTGGGATTGGATTTCCAGGGTGATTTGTCAAGGAGCTGGAATATAAGCTAGAACCAGCAGGAATTCATTTATTTGGTGGTACATGCTCTGGGCAAGTCTTTTGTCCAGACCATAGAGGATGAGACAAACTCACTGATAAGGTGGCTCTTAGAAGCTTGGAAGAATTGAGGGTCAATGCTCAGCCCCCAGTATGACATGATTCTAAAAGGAAACCAACAAGTTACTTCATGGCAATTATCTACATTAGGCCCTCCTTCTGTCCTAGAATGATCAGCAGTTTGCCTTTATAGGGATAGATATATATTCTGGTCATAAATTGCTCTTCTTGCCTGCAGGGCCTCAGCTACTACCTACCACTACTATCTTAGGCCTAGGGGGTGATCCATAGGCATTGAATCCCACACAACATGGTGTCTGACCAGGGACCCACTTTCCAGTGAAGTGAAGGAATAGGTCCATGGAATATACAGTTTGTGTCATATATTACACCATGGAGAAGCAGCTAGAATATCCTTCCAAAGGCACAGTTTCAGAAGTAACACTCTGAAAGAATGGGATACCATCTTTCAGCATACAGTACATATATTAAACCTCCATATGGTGCTGTATCCCTAGTAAGAATACGTGGGTCCTGGAATAAAGGCCACCATTTCCAGTGGCCCACTGGGGAACTTTGTACTTTCTGTCCCTGTATCTCCAGGGTTCATTGAAGATCTTAGTCCCCAAATCAGGCATACTCTCACAGGGGACACAGCAAGGGTCTCATTGAACTGCAAGCTTCATCTGCTGTTAAGGGCACTTTGGACTTTTCATGCCCAGAGACCAGAGACAAGGGATCACCATTATGGCATGGGGTTAACAACACTGAGCAGTGGGAAGATATAGGACACTTTTCTACAGTGGGATAGGAAGGAATATGTGTGGCTCTCAGGTGATCCTTTGGGCACATGCTGGTACTCCTTTGACCCACTGGGACCATGACTGGACATGTTGTAGCAGTGTGACCTGAAGAAAGCACGACTGGTAAGGGGCCACACCCCTCAGGAAGCAGATCCTGGATCACACTGCCAGGCAAGGCACCCACACCTCCTGAGATACTAGGTGAAGGTACAGGGAATTTTGAACGGAAAGTGGAGGAGGACAAGGATGAGTGCCATTTATGGCCCTATGCCAAACTGCAGTGATAAAGTTCTAGTTTATCCCACTCACCTTCCTCAGGCAGAGACCCATAGGAGCCTTCATGGAGAAGCAGATCTGGAAGATACACAGGTGGACTGTGGTAGCTCTAGAATATACTGCTGAGATCTCCTGTAGGGAACATAGCTGACTGATGGCCCTGGGTGCTACCCCTAGAGTCTACACTGTGTTTGCACTGAGCTCCTACTTAGTGACTGAGCATGACGGGGCTCCTAAGGCAGGCTCATTCTAGTGAAGTACGGGACAACTCATATGGGTGACATACGACATACTAAAAATATTTTATACGTAAATACACACACATACTTACATACATATGGATATGAAAGAAACCTCTTAGTTTCTATTATTTCTTTAGTAAGAGTTTTTAAATAATGTGAAACCCCAGTTTCTTGGTTTAGTGATTGTGGTGGTAATTTTGCAATATATACAGATTGTGGTGATCATTATGTTATGCCATTATGTTATCATTATGTATCAAATCACCTGAAAGTAAAATAATATTTTTTTTTAAAGATTTTATTTATTTATTTGAGACAGAGAGAATGAGAGAGACAGAGAGCACATGAGAGGGGGAGGGTCAGAGGGAGAAGCAGGCTCCCTGCCGAGCAGGGAGCCCGATGCGGGACTCGATCCCGGGACTCCAGGATCATGACCCGAGCCGAAGGCAGTCGCTTAACCAACTGAGCCACCCAGGCGCCCCGTAAAATAATATTATATGTCAGTTATATCTCAACGAAAGAAAGAAGTGTCAGGAATGTCACAATTAGAAATGAGCAGAATAGACACCAAATAAATATAGTCATGACATCAAAAACAAAATAAAAATAAAAATGAGCAGAAGACATGAAAATAGAGAGGCACAGATAGCCAATGTTCTTCCCTCATAAATAAAGGAATTTTAAAGGAATCTCCTGTGGTTAAAGGAATCATAAAAGCAATGAGATTTTTTTTTTTCACCTTTTAGATTTTCAAAATTTGGTTGAATTTACCCAGTGCTTTGAGGATATTGGTAAGATGGTGAGCTCATATACCATTTTGGGGGGAGTTAATTGTTAATTATTAATTATTAACAATTTGGAGGACATTTCTACTATTTATCTAAATTTTAAATGACATCTCCTTTGACCAAATAATCTTACTTCTAGAAAGTACTCATATTTGCATACATACAAGCACATTGAACTCTACAGCGTTGTTTCTAATAGTAAAAACTTTCTGGAGGCTAATATTCATTGAGTACTTACTTTGTGTTAAACACAGTTTTAAGGGGCGCCTGGGTGGCTCAGTCGTTAAGCATCTGCCTTCGGCTCCGGTCATGATCCCAGAGTCCTACTCGGGCTCCCTGCTCGGTGGGAAGCCTGCTTCTCCCTCTCCTGCTACGCTTGCTTGTGTTCCCTCTCTGGCTGTCTCTTTCTCTGTGTCAAGTAAATAAAAAAAAATCTTAAAAAACAAACAAACAAAAAAACCACAGTTTTAAGATTTTTACATGTATTAGCTTATTTAATCTCCATAGCAGTCCTAGGAGATAGGTAATTTGTTATTCCATTTTATAGATGAGGAAACTAAGGCACAAGAAGTTAAGTCACTGGTCTGAGGTCTGCTTATTAGTAGAAATGAAATTGAACCCAGACAGTCTGGCTTCACTGTCTGTGCTCTTAACCACTATCTACATTACTTCTTGATAAATGGTGGCACAGATTCACAATTGCTTAGCCACAGTTTTGATATTCAGCTCTGATAGCTGAAAGTGCTAATTATAGAACACTTGATGGAAAATCTGACCTAACCCATTTCAAATGGCATCAACGCCTGAAATGAACTGACATGAAGCTATTTATAGTTATTATCTATCCCATTTAGTGACACATTAATTCATGTTTCACTGCAAAAATATTATTGTGTTTGATTGTAGGGTGATGTTCCATACCCTGTTGGGGATTCATAATATATGGCATATACCATGTATATGGAGGACTAGATGTTTAGGAGATAAAATTAGTAGTAGTGGAAAATTGGGGTGGAATGAAGGAGAGGGAGGCTTGAAGAGTGACTCATAGATTAATACTTGCAAACCTATGGATCGTTGAGCCATTCACTCAGAGAAAATTACAGTGGAATGGGTTTGGAGGAAGCATGAGTTTAGCTTGATGTGCCTTTGAGAAAGCAGCTGGGACATCAGGTAGGTAGTTGTGTATATTGATATGGAAGTCAAGGAAAGCTCCCTGCGGGAGATTGAAGTTTGTGTTTCAGAAGTAGGGTGTGTGAGGGGCACCTGGGTGGCTCAGTCATTTGAGCTTCCGACTCTTGATTTCAGCTCAGGTCATGATCTCAAGGTTGTGAGATTGAGCCCCGAGTCAGGTTCTGCACCCAGCGGGGAGTCTGCTTGAGATTCCCTCTCTCCCTCTGTCCCCCCCCACTCTGTCTCTCTCTTTCTCAAATAAATAAATAATAAATAAATAAATAAGATGTGTGAAATGCTGCTAACAAGTAAGACAGGACTCAATTTAGCCATTTATAGATTATCAACAACTTTAGTAAGAGCTGTTTCCATGGAATGTTATTAGTGGAATCCTGGACTGAAGAGCGAGTGGTAGGTGGAAATGGAGATAAAAAATACAGGCAACACTCTCAAGAAGGTTGGCTCTTAAGGGTGGAGAGGAAGAAAAGTGCTAATTGGAGGACGCTGTGAGGTTAGAGAGAAGATTATTGAAATTTGAGCACGCTTAAGAACACAAGATGGAAAAGGCATAATCAATATGCAGGTTTTCTGAGTAAATGGGATGGTGTAGGAGCCAGAAGGCTGGTGGAGGAAGAGGCCTTAGATGGGAGGAGGAATAGGTGTTCACTTGTTTAGGAGAGAAGGAGGATGGAACATGTGCTAATTCTGTGTACACATAGAATGTTTGGAGTCAAGAAGAGGAAGAGGTCCCATTAGATAACCTCAAGTTAGTGCCTCATCCTGTGGGCAGGGGATGCACATGTAGATTTCATGATAGGAGAAGAGAGTTATTAATTGTGGCAGATCATTAAAGAGACCAATAGAACACTGTCTTGTGGTTTTAATTAAGAGTCTGTTGAGATGAGAGTTAATTGCTTATTTTGGTATCAAACTAACATTTTCTCCAGCAAGGCTTTCTCCTAATAAAGCTGTTAGGGTATAGGTATAAAAACATCCCCCACAGAGAGCGTTATGCCCCTTCAAGTAGACCCCTCTCTGCTTAAAGAACATGGGTTGTTGGTCCCAAAAAGTATAATTGTCCATTTCTAAATAATTACTGTTTCCAAAGTAATAATATGAAAGTTATAGTGTAAAGTTTAAATCAAGTTGGGGCTCAGAGTTAAGTGGTTTTGCTTGGAATTCCAGCTCTGCATTTACTCAGCTGGGTGTCCTTGGGCAAATTATTTCATTTTCTGCAACTAACTGCCTCTTCTCTTATAATTGGTTAATTAATGGAGAACAGAATAGTCCTTGCACCCAAGAAGTACTCAACAGATGTGAGACCCTGCCCAGGCCCTGATAGATAGTAAGTGAAGGAGTCAATAAACCAGGAAGTATAGCTTCAGAGTCTAGGGCTCTTAAATAGTATGTAAGAATAGTATGCTCCTTCTCAAGGAGCCCACATGTTAGTTGCCATTTTTTAAATTTATAAATATCATCTAAACAAATATGGCCTTTTGAAGTATGCTCTTACATTTTCAGTTTGTTCACTAAAAGTCAATGAAGAATAAGTAGTTCATAAAATATGCTCTGCAAGACTGTTTTGGGTGATTTAGTGACTATGGCTAGATCCCTCTCAATGTGTTGGCATTAAGAGGGGGAGAGGGAGGGAGGGAGGGAGAAAGAGAGAGAGAGAAAGGCTGAGAGAGACAGAGAGACAGCAGACAAGGAGAAGGCTCTCTCGTGTTTGTGTCTTTTCTTATAAGGGCACCAATCCCATTCATGAGAGCTCCACCTTCATGACCTAATCATCTCCCAAAGGTCCCACCTCTTAATACCATCACATTGAGGGTTAGGGGCAACATGAACATTTAGTCCCCGACACTCCTGGATACTATTTGTGAATTTAAAATATTTGTTAAATGAATCGCTCATAGTCTTGTATCAGGGTTAACTATATTCTTTATTTCTTGTGGATTTCAGCATCAGTGTTCCTTGGCTTCTTGGTTTCTTGGTTTCTCTTAGATTTTTTTTTCTATATAGGTATTATTTTAGCTCTTTCTGTTCCTCTGCATCACTGTTTTCCCCCAAAAGTGTTTCTTGCCATTTCTTCTGTGTCCCTCAGTTCTCGGTATTTATGCGTATTGCTACTTAATCCTTGGACCTTTTAAACCTGATATATGGAGATCTGTGTTTCCCTGTAAGATAGCTGCCTACTTTTCAAATGGTGATACTGAATAAAACCTTGGTTTCTTAGAATAATTGGAATGAGTCACTCTATTCCGCTTACCAGAGTCTTCTATGGACATCTCGTAAACAGTTTGGGTATTTCATGTTCTGTGTTTTAATTATTTTGGAACAAAATATTTCATTAGTTTGCTTTACTTGTAAAAGTATAATGTCCGTTTACCATATAGACAATATGATCTCTACCAGTAATCATAAAGATTCTGATTGTTTCTTAACTTGTTACATTAATATAATTTTCAAATTGAAGTATTTAAATGGTCTTTTGGAAATGGTGATACAAAAAAAAAAAAAGAAAGAAAATGGTGATACATTTACCTCTTGAGAAAAAGTCAGTATTTGACTTTGTATAAGCACAATAAATTATATTTTCTTTATCCTTCTTTTATTCCATAGTTCATAACCCATGTTTATATATCCAGAAATGTGTTTCTTTACAATGTGATACTTCATTTTGTTGTGTGTCAAAAAAGATAATTTAAAAGGTATCTTTAGTGTCACAGAAGAAGTATTATTCATTTAATATCAACGATTTGAAACAAATAAAAATGCATTCAATTTAGAATCATTTGGCTTTTAAACTTTGCTACTTTGTGCTTAATTTCAGTCATGCCTTTCTCCATTCACCCTCCACCTTCCCCCCAAAAAGACTAGGATTAAAATCACAGATTGTATTAAAAGCTATTGAGGAACAGTGTTTCATCTTAATGTTTGGTGCCATGCCCAGTATGTGGCAAGACTCTGCAGATCATGAAAATCAACATTATCATTAATGTCTTAACACCAATAATTTGAAGGAAGAACAACCCTTAATTTAAAAATAAAAGTGAATCAGCACTAAAGATGTTGCTGCCACCAGAAGTCTTATTCGTCAGAATACTTTTAACATAATATTTTAACTATAAATTATGGAAAATTGTCTTCACAAGAAACAATAAAAGAAAGAAAAATGGAAAGAACATTTATGAAGTTATTGTAGGGTGAACATGGGTAAAGTTTGAGTATTTCTCCACTTGAGGAATTGCTATGGCTTTAATAAAAAGGACATTTTTTCATACCTATACTTACTATTATGGACAAAATTGAAATTGTTTTCTGGTGACTATATTAATGACCATAAAAGTAATTTACTCAGTTTTCATTGCATTTAGTGCTTTCCTAGGCATATATAGAGAAGTACATGGGTTTTGATTTTTATAGGAAAAAATACATATATTCATTCTATCAGGGAAGATTATACCTTTTCTAATACAATGATATAAGCATCCATTATTTAGTGTAGAATACTGCATTAAATAGATTTCTATTGACTTTAGAAAACTTTATCTCAAGAATGAAGAATGAATCTAAGTAGTGGAATCACACACAACCATCTGATTTCACCAAATCCTCTTCCTAATTTCCACAACTTTGACTGGCACCATTAATCACCTCCTCAGTCTGGAGGCCTGAAGTTCTCATGATTTTTATTACAATAACCTTCCCATTTCTCTTTTTATGTCCTCTCAGATTGTGCCTCTTTCTCTTTTGCTTTAAATGTGGCTCCCTCCTAGGGATACACTTTGGTGTTTTATTTTTTTCTGCACGTTTCTTCTCAATAATTGTTCCAGTGTAAATTCCATAGTTTTAAGGTATACTAAACTACCCAAGAAGCATTTTAGAGATTCTTGAATTTATTCTTTTATCAAAAATTATAATTTCTATGTATCCATCATAGGTGCTAGGGAAGTAAAGATGAAAAAGATACAATCCCTGCTCATTATTATCTCAGAGCCTAGAGAGAAAGACAGATATGGAAACAAACACTCTTCTACAGTGTTTCTTAAGGACTATATTAGGAGAACAAAAAAAGTGCCATAGTGGAACGGAGGAGAGAGTGACCGATTCCACTCTTAGGGGAAAAGCACCAGCAACCAACCAGCTTCCCATCAAGGCAAGCATTTCCAACAAACTGCTAGCTACTTGTATCCAGGAGTTCCAAACAAATGCATATTTTACTTCATACTCACTTTCCTCAGTCTTCTTGATGTGCCAGTCTGAACCAAGAACCATGAAAGGAATAAAGTTCAGAAATTATAATGACCCACAGAAGATCCTAGTCTTGAAATTTTTCTAAGTCAGCACCTGCTCTTCTCACATTCAGGAGAACCTCGAGTAACTCAGAAAACATGTGATAAGGAAACTCCTATTATGACTGTCTTTGTTATGGTGTGTGTGTGAGTGTGTGCATGTGCACGCGCAGTAGGTGGGGAGGATTGGTGTTTTAGCAAGTGTGGACAGATGGTGAGCTTGCCTGGTACTTAAATAAGAAATTTGGATATTGGGATGGGTTGTGAGCTTCCAAGTGAGAAAGCAAATTGAAGCAAAAGATCTGGGCTGCTAAGTGCTCTAGGGGATTCCCTATGAGTTTAAGAAATTTCTCCCTGAGGCATTTCTCTCAGATTTCCCCCCACCTTCTATTTTGCTGTTTTGCCTTTTTTACTCTTAATTAACTTCTTCTTTAATTTTCATATTGTTTTGGTTGTGTTAAATTTCAGTCTCTTTCATTTAAAAAATATTATTTTGACAGTTCTTAGTATATTTTTAATTTTCTTCAAAAAATTAATGATTATTATTCATTTTAATCAGTGATTTTTAATTGGTCCTTTCCAGATCTATTTCTTATGTCATTTCTAAATGCATATTTCATAATTTCTTATTGCATTTTATGAGTGTTATTCCTTGATTTTCTCCTTGTTAATTCCTAGGACAAAACTTCTTTTTCCTTATTCTTCCATTATTTTTTATTTTATCTGGATCGAATTCTTCTGTATATTTAGGTAATTTGTGGACACACACATATACACACACACACACATCAATGATAGCACCACTAATGGATGACAAATACATGTTTTACAAAGAAACTGCCTAACTCTATATAAAAAATTCAATCACATAAGAAGGATCTCTATTTGGGTGACATTTATTTATTTATTTATTTATTTATTATTTTTATTTTTTTAAGATTTTATTTATTTATTTGACAGAGAGAGACACAAGCAGGGGGAGTAGGAGAGGGAGAAGCAGGCTTCCCGCCAAGCAGGGAGCCCGATGCGGGGCTCAATCCCAGGACCCTGGGGCCACGACCTGAGCCTAAGGCAGACGCTTAACAACTGAGCCACCCTGGTGCCCCTCTCTTTGGGTTAAATTTAGTTGTGAAAGGTAAAACAATAAGAGTTAATAGAAAAAAATAGTCACCTGTATTACAAAGAAAAACCCCTTAAATTTTCAAAGTGTAAACCAGAAGGCAAAGAAATTGATGAATTACATCTAAATAAAATATATGTTATGTTAACTAAATGGAATTTAAATAAAAACAAAACAAAACAAAAGGGAGACCATAAACAAAGTTAATGGATGACACAATGGGAGAAGAGATTTGCAATGTTTAAACCTACCAAGATTTTATTTCTTTGTCATTTAAAATATCATATCTTTAAAAAAAATCCTATTTATCTTACCAAGTTTTTTAAAAATGAATTTTCTTTTCTTATATATGTGTATATTTTTTTAAATAAAGATTTATTTATTTATTTTAGAGAGAGAGAGAGAGCACATGAGCAGGGGGAGGGGCAGAGGGAAAGGGAGAGAAGTAGACTCCCCACTGAACGCAGAGCCCAGTGAGGGGCTGGATCCCAGGAACCTGAGATCATGACCTGAGCTGAAACCAAGAGTTGGCCTTTCAACTGACTGAGCCACCCAGGTGCCCCGTGTGTATTGTTTTTGTAATTTTAAAAATGATTAGTGTTTTGGTGTGTGTGCAAAATGTATAGTAACAGTGGAGAAAATAAACACTGTGTTTCTCAAGGCATGATTCAAAAATTGTCTCTGTTGGAACTTGGTTGATTGGTTTTAAATGCAGATTCCTGGTCTCATACTCGCTCTATTTAAACTCACTCTGGCTTTGGGTGATTCTTTTCCACACTGTAAGAGGTAGAAATAGTTTTTTTCTTCTAGCTATCTCTGTAGTGAAGAAGTAGGATTTATTTCTTCCCAGCAATCCCCATAGAGACCCATAATTCCTTTAACAGGTTGATTCTACAATTTGTTCTCCAGAAATCCTTACTACCCTTTGGCTACCGGCACTTACATACATGGTAATTTCATTGTAATTTTCTCTGTATCAGAGGTACAAAAGATTTAATGGAGTTGTTTTTCCTTTGGATAGGTTGGTTTAATTTTTATATGAGTGGCTATATGTTTTAAAATCCGTACTCTGAAGAAATTGCTTCTTTTCTCACAATATGCCCTGCCATCAGTGGTATTGCTAGTGGAAGGTTAAGTGGAAAAGTGGGTAAAGTAAAACAAAAAATTAAGAATTTGGGGGGAATAAAGATTGTCATTTTCCCACAATGATGCTTCAGATATTGAAGGTTCTGAGTTTCCACTTCTTAAGGATAGATACCTCTTATCCATGTTCAAATCTGAAGATTTGACAAGAGTCTTAGAATTCAAGAAAAGAGCATTTTGCATATTGCCAAAATCCTGCTACCATCTTGGTAGCTACATAGCCTAATGATCACAAGTGAAGATAATCAACGTTGATCTAAATGATTAGTGAAGATTAGAAGTAGTCAAACTTTTTCTGTAAAGGGCTGAAGATAAATATTTTAGATTTTGTGGGCTGTATGCTCTCTGTCATAATTGCTTTACCTTTGTAGTGTGAAAGCAGCCATAGACAATACACTAACAGTGGGCATGGCTGTGTTTCAATAAAACTTTATTTACAAGAACAGTTTATAGATTGGCTCACAGTCTGTATTTTCCAGACCTCTAGCTCAGATATAAAACACACTGTATCATATTTAGCTGTGATGTGTAATTCAGGATTGGTTATTGACCCTAAAGATCAAGTCAGGAGCTCAGTAGAGGGATTTGTATTGGTAGCAGAAAAATAGATATCCTGGTATGGAGACTTATCAACACAAAGTCATAGTTTATCAAATGTGAATGTGTTTACAATGACAAATTAATGCCCTTTAAAAAGATAAACTAGTGGGTTTCCATTTCCATGGAGATTTTATGTAACATAATGGCCTTTTCACTATGCCATTTTAAGTAATTACCATTAACAATGAGGTTCTTAATTCAATATAATTAAGGAATGTAAAGGTCAGCTAGCATTGCAATGTATCCATCACTAAAATTTCCCTATATTTTCCCACATTTTATAATTGAGATTTCTTGTCAGACTTTTCAATATTATTTTGAGATTTGGCTATTCTTACCAAAATGAAATGAGATTATTAAGAAATAGTCAACATTAATTCACATTAAAAATTCCATTTAGCATATTTTTCCTGTTATGTTAATCAGAAGAGGTTTTCATTCATCTCCAACGCACCCTTGCTCAGTGTGGGTGAATGGAAGGGATATCACTTATTGATCTCAGTCAGATTTAATGAGCTGCAGTTACTTGTTAGCTTATGTTCTTCTGCCACCTTTCTTCTTCTCTTGCCCAGTGACCCAAATAGCCATTATAGTGGCCTTGCTTGTACATTTATCATGTCCTTCCTGATTGGACTGCTTTTGAAAGTCAGGCATTTTGAGCTTGCAACCCTTACTTGCACATGTCAATCTCCATATTTAGGGTTACCCTTAAAACATAACCAGTCACTTTCTAGTTCTTTAATAAGTGAAATAAAACTGGAAATCATATTCCCCATATAATATATGGCACCGAGAAAGTAAACATTAAAAAATTACTTAATAGGAAAAAATACTTTAAAAAATTGCTAAGAGCATAGTCTTATTATAGATTCCCAAATTTAAAAGGGTTTTCTAGAGCTCCCAGTTTATCTCTGAGAAGTCTCTGTTGTAAGCATCACAGAAAAATGGGTACTAATTTTTTGGAAGTTCTTGGGAGGCAGGTGCTGCAGTCTTTCTGGATTTCATCATGTCACTACTCTTTGAAGAGTGGTGGACAGTGTGTCACAGTATGACGACAATAAAATGGGCGATATTTTCCCCATGGCTGTTCTAGCACCTACAGGTCACATGACAGCAAAAGCCTACCTCTCTTACTTCACAGTCCTTGTGAAGTTTTCTTGATTATTTTACAATCCCTATTTCTCTTTCATTCTATTTTATTCCCTCTCCATTTTCATTGTTGCAGTTGAATAGCTCATTGTTATCTCACTTATTAGATTTATCTGCTGACTGACTTTTATAACATCAGCCTTGACTTCTGTAATTCTTCCTTTACACTATTATCAAAATGAATTTTCTTACTTGCAGAAATGATTATTTCACTTTCCTCATCAAAATTTTTCAAGGACTCCAAATTTTTTCTAAGAAGAAAATTTGGAATCCTAAACATGCTATCTTAGTCTATGTTCATTGGAAAACAGAGTCTAAGACAAAGACTTTCATGCATGTGGTTAAGTTGGGAAGCAATCTAGGGAGCATGAACCTTCCCTGAGCAGATATGGCCTGTGTTATTTCTGGGCAGAAACTTTTAAGAGTTAGTGTTGCTGCCATGTTCCCTTTTCCCCACCATGATGACTGGTGAAATATCACATGACAGCCTGAGGGACAGAGCCTTCACTGGCCACTGGGTTTTTGAAGTTTTCACTGCTGCATATCTAGCTAATAAATGTCCTTACTCATACAGATGCCATGAAAGCCACAAACTTTGTCTTTCTTTTTTTCCATCTTCTGTTTTTACCCCATGCTGCTGCCTTGTATTCTCAGATGGCTGCTACAACTCCAGGAATCATTTCAGGGTTCAAAGCAGGAGAAACAATAAGGAGGGGTGGTACCAGGTACATTATTCCTTTTTACCCAGAATGCAAAAAAACCTGAGAACATTTTCAGCAGATTTCCTTTACCTCTCCTTGGCCAAGATTGAATTAAGTGGCCTCTGCTAGGTATTAGGAAAGTTGTGGAAGAGGGCACAATGCCACCCCAACAGAAATTGGGAAAAAGGGAGAATTGTGAGTAGGCAATTGACAGTGTATGCCACAAGCAAGGGTATAATTACTGTGGGAAAAGTTCCTTTTCCAAATTAAGAAGAAAACACTCAATACCATAACTAGGCCAAACTCCATTGGGATAAACTCAAAATCTTCATTTCAAGTCAATAATGAACTACAGAAAACTACCTTTGGAATAATTTCACTTTGTATGCCAACCCATAAATTTTTTGAGCTAACCCCCGTTTCCCAGATTGTTATTATACAGTTATAGGGGCTTTAGTAAAAACAAAAAAGATCTGGCTGAGGCAAGATGTATCTGAACTATCACTTTTTCCCATATACAAGGCACTTCATTTTGCTATGAAGAGAATTAGATTGATCTGCTCATGATATTCTTCCACAAAAAAGATATTAGAGGGACTTAAATATTTTTTGAAGACTTAAGTAATTATGATTTCAGTTATTGTACAAAGCTTATTGATCTTTCAGAGATTTAAAATCAACTGGTGATATGTTCCAATACCCTAATAAATATTAGGGCTGCTGAGTTTTATATCCACATTACTATACTTTCACTTTCATATTTTCCATTTTTGGGAAATCACATGTACTGCTCTATCCTCCTTCTTCTTTTTAAAATAAATCTCTTTAAAATGGCATGCTCTTTTTTAGAAGAGTTCCACTTTTAATTTGGACTTCTTGATGTACATTATACAAAATCAGTGCTGCTTTTTATATTTTAAAATCCTCCGTTGATGGTATAATGTGTTTGGCATATGTATGGGGGTGGTGGCTGAGAAGATAGGCATTTCAGCAACAGTTTTTCCTAAACTTGAGGGCTGTCCTCTGATTTGGTTTGAAAATCTAATCACTAGTCATTTTTTGAGTTCCTTGAAGATCTTAAATAATATGGAAATGTACAAAGCCTGCTAATGTTTATAGCTGTTTTTCCTTAGGTTAACTGATAATGCACATTCTTTCCCCTGATTCTGATATATGAAAGGTTGGGCTGAAGTTGCTGTTTCCTTGCTTTGCTTGATCATCAAGGTTATGATTTTGGAAGACATGTTTATGGTTCCCTTTGAAATGGCTTCATTTCAACAAAATAATCAGGTAGAGGCCTTAGCATCCTGAACATCAGGCATTCTTTTCAGCTTCTCTGGTCTACTAGTTTATCACAGGACTGGAAACTATTGGTTAGTTAGGACTGGAAACTATTAGGAATTAACCTTTATTGTGTGACCAGAGACTGGATCTCCTAGGATTCACTTTGAAGCCCATGAAGTCTGTGACCAGATCTCAGTCCTATGAATGTGTGAAACTCTTGGGAGAGCCATATGAGATTCTTAAAAGAAATTTGGTGTAAAATATTCTTGTATTAATTACATTACAATTGACATTAAAAGTAATAGAATATCCTTTAAAATATTTAAGACTTGAAGACTCATCAAGTTGCTTAATGCTATGAGCAAGATGAAATTTAACTATTAAAATACTAAAAAAAAAGATTATCGTTTTTGTGACACTACTTCACTTGTTCACTTGCATAGTGTGTAGTAAAAGATTCATCTTGCCCAAAGAATGGTTAAGCCCTTGACTAGCTTCTGAGAGATAGCTTTGAAGTCCTTGGAATGTCCTGCCTGATAAATGTATCTTTGCCAGAGGGGATTGGGCCATGCCAGACACTCTATGCCAGCAATGTGATTTATGGTGGGGGCCTTGGGCCACACAGTATCTGCTTCAGGGTCTGGAGACCAAGGTCACCCACATCTGTGTGCCAGCCCCCAACAAAATCTTAGACACCAAAGTTTAGGTGAATTTCCTTGTTTGGCAGTACTTTTGGTGAGTTACCATGCATTAATGCTGGGAAGAATAAATGCTGTCTGCAAGATTCTCAGGAGAAGATAACTGGAAGCTCCGTCCCTGGTCTACCCTGAGCCCTGCTCTCTGTGCTTCTTCCCTTTTTTGGTTTTTAATCTGTATCATTTCACTAAAATGATACAGGACTCACTTTCTGAATCATGTGAGTCCTCCTAGCAAATCAATGGACTGTGAGTGTGATCTTGGGGACCTCCTAAATTATGCTCAGACTGACATCTTTTGCTATGGGAAATTTGCTTTAGGTCTAAAAATATATGCAAACAATCCCTGTCCTTCCTTCCCCAAGCCCTGTCCACAATGAAGTCTTCTTTGGTGGGCTCATGGACACTGCACTTGGATGACTTGAATGGTTGTGGCACCTATTTCGCTGCACCCCTTCAAGGGGAATGGTGGCTGGTTTCTGCTGCAAGTGCTTCTTTCCTCTGTTTCTCGTGAATGTGACCCTCGCACAGTCTATCCTTCATTGCTGCTTCTGTGGTTAGCTCTGGGCTGAATCCAGAAGGAGATTAGGAATGTTTCTATACAGCAGTTATCCTTCCAACCCAACATCTCATTGCTTCAGCTTCCGATTTCCTAAACCATTGAGCTATAGTGTCAAATTACCCTCAGCTAAACCCTGCTGGCATTAGCTAAAAATGGCTTAGGACACTTCTTTTGGGAGACTTCGCTTTATGATTAGGCATAGAGAACATTGGCTTTCTGAAGAAGAAACAGTAGAGGAAGTATTTAGGGAAAAAAAAAATTCAATGCCTGTTTACAGTGACCCCACTGGGTCAAGATGAGGTAAGGAAGATGTCCTCTCTGATAAGGGAGTTGAATTTGGAGTAGCCTTTCTTCATTTGGCCATTTCCAGTGGTTTTCTTTTAGGCTGTATTGATAGAATAACTTTTTCCCCACCAAGTGGAGAGATCTGAAGCACTTTATATGTCTTTGAGTAGAAATTCTGGCACCTCTAGTTATCCCACCAGAGACCCCCTCCCTAAGTTACTTGCACCAGTCTTTGCTTCTCCGCAGATATCAACCTCTTTATCTAGCTCTTTGGAATTAACCTTTATTGTGATTCTCCCTTTAGTCGTAGACAACTTTTTTTTTTACTGTGGATTCTGTCTTGACTTCATGTAGTCCTCTATAGCTCTCGTTATACTTGTCTCATTACATATCTCCCCCTGCCTTTTGAATGAACTGTGTCGACAACTTATCCTTGTGTTCCCAGCACCTAGCCTAGTTCCTGACATAAAGCAGTTGCCCGATTGTCGCTTCTTGAATTAATGAATGGATGACAGGTAGGCGCACTCCACTTCCATGCCCCCAGCTGCCTCCGGGAACATCACTTTAGGTCAAAGACTTGGGACTTTCCATTTCCTGATCCGATCATTTTGATAATTTATGGGATATGATAAAATGGCTTTTCTTTTAGCTTGATTAATAAAGACATCAATGAAATTTTTTTTTTCAAACAAGAAGATGGAAAATGATCAACAAGTCCTGGAGCATATTTATTTAAAAATCAATATTTAATAAGCAGATCAGAGGTAGAACAATTGCTAAATATGATATAAAATAAAAATTGGGTCACTAGAGACAGAGAGGGGAAACAGAGAGCCTTCTTACAAGTTGTCATTTTTCAATTAAAGATTACATTCTATTTTGGTAGCATCTCTGCTGAGAGCATTCCCACAGTTTTTAATAGTTCAGTCTCAGCTGTCAGGAACATTTGTGTTAATTTCTCTTGTTCAGCACACACAGAAATTGCTGTGCCTGTTGTTTGCAGATACCAGAGTTGGCTTCCTAATAATGTGACTGAAAATGTCCATCAAATATAGCTGTAAAAATTCCCTTCTGTTTCCTGAAAACCTGGGGATGTTATAGATTCATCTGCTGGAATGACAAATCATATAAAAACTAAAAAAAAAAAAAAAAACAGATCTATTTAGAGATTCTATTTTTTTTTTCCTACATTAGCAGACTGGCGAAAATGAAGGGAAGATACCATGTGATGATCTTGTTAAGCTGTTAGGCTGCATTATTATTAGTTTCATGGACGGGGGACTTGTATGTCATTCTGATAACTGCACGTGGATGATAGGTATAGCAAGAATTAGACAAAGAATACTCCTGAATCTTTAAGTGAATTCAAGTACTTCCTGTTGTCAATAATCTTTTGAATCTTCTCCATGGGGAGATTACTGCTATAACAAATCACCACAAATTTAGCTGTAAATGGGTATTCAAACCATATCCATTTGTTACCTTGCAGTCCTGCAGGTCAGAAGTCCAAGTGCAGCATGGTTCAGCTGGTTCCTTGATCTGGGTTTCACAAGACCCAAATTAAGGTGTTGGCAAGGTGTGTTCTTTTCTGTAGGCTCTAGGGATGAATCTGCTTCCAAACTCACTGGGACTGTTGGAAGTGTTTAGGTTCATGGGGTTATAGGACTGAGGTCCCATTTTCTTGCTGGCTGTTGGGTGGTAGTTCTCGCTTCTAGAGGCCACCTGCATTCCCTGGTTCGCAGTCCCCCTTTGTCCATCTTTAATGACAGTAGTGTAGGGTTGAGTCCTTTTTTTTTTTTAAAAGATTTTGTATATTTTTTGACAGAGAGAGAGAGACAGCGAGAGAGGGAACACAAGCAGGGGGAGTGGGAGAGGGAGAAGCAGGCTTCCCACTGAGCAGGGAGCCTGATGCAGGGCTCCATCCCAGGACCCTGGGATCATGACCTGAGCTGAAGGCAGACGCTTAACGACTGAGCCACCCAGGAGCCCTAGGTTGAGTCCTTTTTATGCTTCCACTCTTCCTGACCTTCCCTCTTTCTCCTCTCTTTCTCTGCCTTCCTCTTCTGCAGATCTCTCTTCTGATTCCAGCTGGAGAAATTTCTCTGCTTTAAAGGGCTCATGTGATGCTATGGGGCCCACTTAGATAATATAGGATAATCTCCTTATCTTCAGGTCTTGGGATGGGAAGACATCCTTATAATCCTGCCTGACACAGGGGTTGCAAGTAGAAACAAATGTGGCTGGATGGTGGATGCAGGTTTCCTGCTGACGCATGTAGAATACTGCATGAGTTAACTCCCATAACCACTGTTCACTGAAGTCATGCTAGAAGGCAGGCACTTTGTACACGTGACCTAATCCTCAAAACAATCCTGAGAAATGGGTGCATTATCACTTTAGTGGTGAGAAATACAGTTCCAAAGATAAAGGTATTAGGTAACTTTCCTCCAGTTATACAATTTTCAAGTTGTAGAGCTTTTCAGCCCAGAACTGATTGACTTGATCTGATCGACTTGTGGATTAAAGGAAACAATGTCTACATATCATCTAGCAGAGTGTTTGACCTATATTTTATAATAGCTGAGTGGCAATTGATGGGTTCTTTAAATTTTTCGTTTCTTTTTTTCCCACTATTTGTCCCCTCCCCCCACCCTCATCTCACTATTGGCTCACTACCTTCACTCCTATAAAAATAAAGGAAGTGCTGTCCTAACCTACAAGAAGGAGAAGAAGGAGGTAGGAAATTCCAGGTATTAAGAACCTACTGTATGCCAAGTATAATGCTATATATTTTTCATTCTTTTCTCATTTATGTGCATTGCATTTGAGGATGACGGTAAGATAATGAAAGTGATATTTTAAGAAGATGGAATAGTGTGTAGAGAAGGAAAGTATATTTATTTAACGCTGCAGCAGGCAGTGAAAGCACCTGCCACCACCCCAGGAGAGAAGTGGGGCTCCCCTTGGGGGCAGTGTGGGCTCGCCATCAGTCCCTAGACCCCAGACCCTCTCCCTGTGTTAACGGCACGGATAGTAACTCTCTGGCTTCAGCGGCAGGACAGACACTGCTAGCGCTCAGGCAGTAAACAGTCAGCAGATTATTGCAAAATAAAAGCATACACAAGGATACTGCAATAACGTCTATCAGAGTCATTAGAATTCTTCAAGAGTTTAGAATTTCCAGTTTAAAAAAGTGCACTGTAAGGCAGATACTCACAAGCTTACAAAGAGATATTAAATTTAAAGATTGCTGCATTCGATTGAAAAGAACATTATTTTTATATGAAGCCAGCTATTTGGGGAAGACAACTTGAACATTATTTTTGTCCTTGTTACTGAAGATACATCAATAGATGCGTAAACAGTGTTTTGAATTCTGTACAAATCATGAAACCACTTGTTTTCTTAAATGCCCTCCACGAGCTGCAAAAGAATGTCAGAGGAGACATGAAAATGGTGTTGTGTACATTCACATTTAAAATTAAATGGATTCAAGCCCCATGTTGGGCATAGAACTTACTTAAAAAAATAAATAAAAATATATTTTAAAAATCGTAATCTTTTGGGCGCCTGGGTGGCTCAGATGGTTAAGCGTCTGCCTCCGGCTCAGGTCATGATCCCAGGGTCCTGGGATCGAGTCCCGCATCGGGCTCCCTGCTCCTTGGGAGCCTGCTTCTCCCTCTGCCTCTCTCTCTCTCTCTCTGTCTCTCATGAATAAATAAATAAAATCTTTAAAAAAAAAAAAAAAAAAAAAAAAAAAAAAATCGTAATCTTTTTCCAAGACTGATATCACTTTCAGTTTTATGGATGAAAATGAAGTTGCTAAAAGTATAAATCATGATGACCTAATAAAATGGATTTGTAGAAAAGTCAGCTAGAAAACTCATATGCACAATCAGGATATATTAATAAATTATTTCTTGTTACTTTGTGTAGAACTATGACACCAAGAATACATATTTTTTGGAATTTATAAGTTTAGGTTATTATACATGTATCACTATTACCCCTATTACATTTTAAAAGTAATAAAGTATTTTTAAAGAAAAAAGATCAATGTTTTAATACCTTTAATTGCACCTTTTCCCCTGTCTTTTGAACAAGGGGCCTAACATTTTTAGTTTGCACTGGGCTCTGCAGATTATGTGGCTAGTCCTGCTTTCCTTTACCTAACTTTTAAATTTCTTTTTCCCCCTTCATCATTCTTCAACATCTCCTATTTGCAACATTTATCCCTTCATAGATTCGGGGTTTTTAGCCAGCTCTTAGGACATTCTTTATTATACATAATTTGCCTATAACTGTGGACAGCTAGTGGATAGTGGTGGTGGCTTTAGTATCTGAAAAGCTGGGTTTATGATGATCATATCAGACTTTTTTTATTCAAATATACTTTAAAATTTATTCAAATATACTATAAAATTACATTTCATAAAAATTAGAAAGATTAAACCTACATCAGCTCACTAACTTAAAAAAGTAAAAAGATATAAAAAGTGAAAGATTTAAAGAAATAAATTTGAGTATAATCTCAGCTCTAAAAAGTAGTTAGGGGCATCTGTCTAATCCAGTAATTTTACGGGTGAGTAAAGTGCTGACTATAGAGTTTAAGTGATTTCTTCAAGCTAACTTGGTACTTTTCTTATCCATCAGTAGTTAATGTGATTCTAAATGATCTACTTGTATTAAATGAACCCATATGACTCCATTAACCTGAATTGCTTACTTAGAATTAAGGTCTGCCTGATGTTCTCCTCTGTCACTAACAGCAGTAGTACATGGAACCTCTGTGTTCTTGTGTTCTTTCTTGCCATTCCCTTTCTTTCTTCTTAGCTTACTTTCTTACTTGAAGAACAAAACTGGTTTTTGTTTTGTTTTCTGTGTCATGTTTTTTACTTACAAACTTCTGAGACTTGCAGAACTGTAAGCTGTGTTGACTGATGACCAAGAATGCCTGTGACTGGCTTCTGCTTGGACCAGGTAAATTCCTGATCTGGTCTTTGTGGACCTTTTCTGTATCTTTTTGCTCTTATTTTCCTGTTAGAAAAAGTACGCTTATAGACATACATTATTCCACATGAGGAGTATAATTCTATTTTAGCATACCTTTTAAGTTACTTTGAAATTTAAAGTTAGTATTATTACCTAAATAAAAGACTCTTGAATCAGATAACTAATTTCCAATACTAGCTACATATTTGTTAGCTTTATGACTTTGGGCAAGCTACTAAATTCTCTAAAAATGGGGCTAAACATATCTACCTCATGGGGTTTGAAGACCAAAAGATCATTAGACTCTTGAGAAGCATTCATTCTCTGCTCACCATTTCCCTTCTTGCTTCAAGAAAGTATTTAATTGTCCTGTTTATAATTTGTAACAAATATTTGTCTTCTTAATAAATATATTTGGCAAAAAAAATAGGGTGAAAGAATGAATCATTAGTTTTATAATTTATATTCCTGCTTCTCTAATTGAAAATAATGCTGGATTTATGATATTCTTATATGTATTTGGGATAATTTCAGGACTTTGTTCTTTATTTGTTTCATTGGTATGTTTGTCTTGAAAACCATTTGGTTTTCATGATATGTCTCTATGCCTGATGATGCTAATACCATTCAATATCCATCTTTTTCAGATTTTTAGTAGCTATTCTTGCTTGTTTACTTTGTATCTATGAAATTTCATAATTATCTTGTTTCAAAAATGACAGAAGACTGTCATTTTTATTGAAATTTAATTAAATTTATAATTCATTTTAATGATATCAGTTAACACCTTTATAATGTTAAATGTTCTTATCCAACAAAATAGCATGTCTTTGATCAAGGCTTCTTTTGTATGTGTTAGCAACTTGGAAAGTTTTCCATATAGGTCTTGGAAATTTTTGGTCAACTTTATTCTAGGAATTTAATCTTTGGGTTGCTGTTATAAATTGTATCTTTGCTCTCATCACACCATTTTATTGGTTGCCTTTTGAATTTATGAAAGTTTAGCTTTAGACTAGTACCTTATGATTCATTGAAAAGCATGAATTGCTAAAGAACAGTAACAGTCGTATAACAAAACAGCTGTCAAAAAATAATCCTCTATCATGTATTCAGAATTGTCATTTTTATGACACTGGAATGAATTCCCCAAAGAAAATTTACACTGTAATCCCTTGTACTAACCGTGTTTGCTCTGAACATAATCCTCAGCTGACCCAGATGATGGGTTCTTGGCATGCTCCGTCACTTACTGTCAAGCTAACATGAACACGTGTTTTCTGGTCTTATTTTTTTTCCTGACACTGGAGTCAGAAGGAAGAAAAAAAAAATCACTGCATGACTAATTCACACTTAGGATGGAATGTTTATTTTATGCTGCTCAAGCAGATTCACCTCTAAAATATCATTCTGTCCTCACCCATGAAATTATTAGATGTTAAAAATAGATCTTAGAGAATACCGTGAACCCAATAAAATCAAATAGTTCAGTTTAGATTTTGATCAAGTTTCACTTGATAGATTATTTTTCTGAGCTAACTTACTAAAAAAGAGTCAGCTATATATGGTTGCAAGCTGCCCGAAAAGGCTGAGGTGAAGCCTTTGAGAAATGTTATTGCGTCAAAACAAGAGGAGCAACCAGCAAAATGTGGGCCATTTGTGCTCATTCTTCTCTTTCATATGAGTGTTCTTGGAATGTGATTAGTTGCTTTTCAATATACATATGGACCCCTTGGTCTAGAGTAGATATGGGCATGAACACACACAGAACCAATGGCCTTGAAGGCCGGAGTCACATAGCTGACAGCCCAGTGCTTTGGTCAAATGCAAAGCTCTTGCCCAACATGGCTGCGGTGGACTGAATGTTTATGTTCTCCCCAAATTCATATGTTGAAACCTATTTCCCAGTGTGTTGGTATTAGAAGGTGAAGCCTGTGGGAAATGATTTGGTCATGAGAGTGGAGCCCTCATGAGTGGGATGGGTACTCTTACAAAGAAGACCCCACAGAGCTCTCTAGCCCCTTCCACCATGTGAAGTTACAGTCAAAAGACAGCTGTCTCACCAGACACCAAACAGGTCAGTGCCACGATCTTGGACTCCCCAGGCTCCAGAACTATGAGGAATACCACATATCTGTTGTGTATAAGCCACCCAGTCTGTGGTATTTTGTTATGGCAACCCAAGTGGAATAAGACAGTAGACTTATAAAATTAAGTTTTTGTCTTTTTCTTCTTTTTCTTTCCATGGGAGTTTATGGAGAAGATTAGGCAAAATAAAGAAGATATTGCAAAGAATATAATAATAAGAATACAAACATCACTCATTGAGAATTTGCTATGTCTCAGGGAAGTTTTATTATGGATCTTCTCTAAAGTCTTTATCAATTAGAATATATTTGGTGATTATAGAAAAATTATACAGAAAATAAAATCAGAATAATGGCTATTAATGTTTGTGCAAAACTTAGACACAGAATATGACTATTTCTACATACATTTTGCTCAGCAATTGTGGACTGGTTAAAACCTTTGTTACAATAGCTTAGATGAGAGCTTAAGGATACTTAGTCTAACTGAGGTAAACTGAGGCAGAGAAGCAAGATCTGGTGCAGAATTAGAACTACTAGTTTTTACTTTTGTTTTATTTTAACCAATAAATATTTCTTCCCAACCCTTAATGTAGAATTTGACTCTTTTGCCAAATTTGCTTTCTCTGTAAATATTAATGAAACTGTTGGCACTTAAAATATTATACTGGTTATTATTTGATTGACAAATGTTATCAGTATCATAATCTTAAAAAGTATGCATGTGAATATTTTTATTGAACTACAAAATAATTTTATAATAGGAAGTTTTTCATGATGTAGGACAGATATCTTTGTATCTGAAGAAATTATACATGAGATTTCATCTCTGTGCCTCTTAGTAAACATGAAAACCATTATTACTTCCAGATGCAAGTGTTATTAAATAAGTAATCTGAGGATAAAAATACAAGCAGTAGTATTATTTCAAATATGAATATTTTAAATTAACTTGGCACCAGTATATTAGCTATAATATTTTCTATGACGGATATATTGTTACTCATTTGTAGAGAGATTCTAATCAAATGTATCCCTGAAAGACAGGGTCAGTGATTGACAGCTTACATGAATAATAATGGAACTGAAATTTTCAACGTGGTTTTGCAATATATTTTCTGTACAAAAACAAGATAAGATTTCTTATTTAAAATTCTCTGTAAATATGAGACTAACATCTTGCCAATTTGTTGGAAATACTTTTCCTTTCTGAAAGGCTGCTCTGTGAGTACGTCATCTGGTTGATTCAATAATGTTTGGTTGGGGTCTGTTTGAGTTACTGTTGACTGAGTAAAATTTCAAATTAACTAGGTGACTATAAATATCCCCTAAGCCTCAGTCAAGTTAGGTTAGTTAGGCAAAAGTTTGAAATTCACAATCAGAACAGAAATAATGTCATCTCACTACTCTATGGAGGGGATGGATATATGATTCTGCTTTTTCTTTTATCTGAAGGACAAGTTGAACATGCCATAGGAATTGAATTAAATTTTATATAATATGAACATGCCATAAGAATTGAATTAAATTTTATATAAAATCTCAGCAGCTAACTGAACTGTAAAAAAAGAAAAATCAACTTACTGATTGTTTTAGCTACAGTGGCAATTAACTAGGCAGATTTTTTCCTCCACTGCATTAGCATTAAATAAAAATCCTTTCAATAGAGCAAATAGGCTAAGTTTTGAAAATATGGCACCTAAGATGCTCATTAACTTTTTTTAATTGACATATAATTCACATACAATATCCTATTAGTTTCAGGTATACGTCATAGTGATTTCATATTTTTATGCATTATAAAATGATCCTCAAGATAAGTCTAGCTACAATCTGTCATCAAACTGCATTATTACAATATTATTGACTACATTCCTTGCTGTACATTACATGCCCATGACTTACTTACTTTACAACTGGAAGTTTGTACCTCTTATTCCCTAATACCTATTTCAGCTGCCCCCACCCATCCCGCTTCTGGTAACCTATGGTTTATTTCCTGTATCTATGAGTCTGTTTCTGTTTTGTTTGTTTGTTTGCTTAGATTCCACATGTAAGTGAAATCAGATGCTGTTTTTGTCTTTCTCTGTCTGACTTATTTCACCTAGCAAAATACTCACAAATTTCATCCGTGTTATTGCAAATGGCAAGATTTCATTGATTTTTTTTTAATGGCCAAGTAACATTCCATTGTATATATATACCACATCTTCTTTATCCATTCATCTATCAGTGAACACTTATGCTTCCGTATCTTGGCTTTTGTAATTAATGATGCAGTAAACATCGGGGTGTATGTATCTCTTCAAATTGGTGTTTTCGTTTTCTTCAGATAAATACCCAGAAATAGAATTGCTAGATCATATAGTAGTTCTACTTCTAATTTTTTGAGGAAACTTCATACTGTTTTCCACAGTGTCTGCATTAATTTACATTTCCACCAGTAATGTATGAGGATTCCCTTTTCTCCACATTCTCACCAGCACTTGTTACTTTTTGTCTTTTTTATAATAGCCTTTCTAAAAAGTGTGAGGTGATTATCATCTCATTGTGGTTTTGATTTGCATTTCCCTGATGATTAGTGATGTTGAGCATCTTTTCATATTTCTGTTGGCCACCTGTAAATTTTCTTTGAAAAAATGTCTATCCAAGTCCTCTGCCCACTTTTAAATCAGGTTGTTTTTTTTTTATTAAGTTGTGTAGGTTCTTTATATATTTTGGATATTAACCCTTTATCAGATCTTTGATAGCAAATATTTTCTCCCATTCAGTAGATTGCCTTTTCATTTTGTTGATTCTTTCCTTTGTTGTGCAAAAGCATTAATGTAATCCCACTTGTTTATTTTACTTTTGTTGCCCTTGCCTGAGGAGACTGGTCCAAAAAAATAGTGCTAAGACTGATGTCACAGAACTTAACTGCCTATGTTTTCTTCTAGGAGTTTTAGGAATAAACTTAACCAAGAAGGTGAAAGGCCTTTACTCTAACTATAAGACATTGATGAAAGAAATTAAAGAAAACACAAATAAATGGAAGGATATTCTGTGCTCATGGATTGGAAGAATTAATATTGTTAAAATGTCCATACTACCCAAGGCAATCTACAGATTCAGTGTAATCCCCATTGGAATACCAATGGCATTTTTCACAGAATTTGAAATTCTTTATTTTAGAATAAAGAATCCTAAAATTTGTATAGAACTACAAAAAACCCAAAATAACCAAAGCAATCTTGAGAAAGAACAAAGCTCCCTGATTTTAAACTATACTACAAAGCTATAGTAATTGAAACAGTGTAGTACTGTCATGAAAACTGACACATAAATCAATGGAATAGAACAGATAGCCCAGAAAAAAACCCCACATATATACAGTCAACAAATCTATGACAAAGGAGGCAAGAATATACACTGGAGAATAGACAGCCTATTCAATAAATGGTGTTGAGAAAACTGGACAGTTCAATGCAAAAGAATGAAACTGGGCCACATCATACACAAAAATATATTTGAAATGGATTAAAGCCTTGAATGTAAGACCTGAAACCATAAAGATACTCATTTACTTATATAATTGAGGCTTTTTTTTTTTTTTGGCATCTATATGATTAAGTTTCTATTATGGACTGAAATTAAAAGTGAAAAGACAATCACTCTCAAAGTTCAAAGACATTTTACCATTGCACTTCTAAACATCATAGCTATACTGTGTATTGGAGTTTGTGTGGTGGAGGTAAGGGAGAGAAATAAAGGGGAATGATAATATTAAGAAGGAATTAAGGCAAAAAATAAGTGTAAGGAATGCTTGGGATCTCCATATACAGTTAAGAAATGGTTAAGTGGAAGAATGAGAAAAGGAGAGAAGATGTATTTAAGAGGGGAGTTAATTATTTAAATAGGCTGTTGGAAAATATCTTCATTCAAACCAATAACATGGTAAATAACAACCACGAACATTAACAATGAAATGACTATGATAATTTAATCACAATGTTATAAATATGATCTCTTGAGTATTTCTCAAACCTTTGCTCTCCTGTTTATCCTCACTGCCCTTGGTCTGGCCTTTTATGAACCTTCCAGTTTCTTTTCGTACAGTTAATTTCTTGCCCTGGTGATCCAAATTCCATACTCAAAACAGAGTTGGTCTAAAACACGAACTTGATTCATTTTATCTACCTCTTGAAAGCCTTCTGTGATTCCCTGTGGCCCTATAAAAATTTTGAGCTAATTATAACTCTGGGCCCTGAATTCTTTCCTTTCTAATTTGTCATTAAACCGTGTTACTGCCCCTCTGTTGCAGTGCCCCACACAGGTTGACATTCCTTTGATACATTGGGCTTTTTATTGTCTTCAACCTTTTAATTTGCTGGTCACTTAATTTTATTAATTACATTGTGTTGAAGTTATTTGTTCATGTGTCTCTTTGCCCTACCAGATTATGACTTAAATGCAGAGACTGATCTTAGTTATGGTCATAGCCTCTTTTCTACCTCTGCCATATCTATACCAAGTCTGTCAAATGATTAAGATCACAGTGGTTACAAATATGGGAAGAGGTTTGACTATACCTATGTTAATAGAGGTGCCTTAGAAATTATGTTCAGGTGATCAAAATGAAAACTGTAGGACCAAAGGACATGGAGAGTTGAAAATTAGTTGATAATCATCACTAAAAACATATAGGTTAGGTGAAACCAAACAAGTCAATTTATAATAAATTTTTTGGTGTTTCTAAAAAGTTACTTACATTGCCAACTTATTCCTTCACTTTTTTTATGGTGGGAATATTCTGTTAAAAAATGCTGCATTCAAAATGAATAAAATAGTGGTTTTTTTATATTCATATCTCGAAATAACTCCACAGATGGTCTTCAAACTTTCCAAGAAAATAAACTTTGGAGAGAAATCAAACATGAGCTTTTTCAACCTAAAAATACACCCTTCAACCCCAACAAAGTTATGGGTATGAGGTAACTAGAGACGATTTGACTTTGATTAATTAGTACTTTTGTTGGTACCAATATTGTCACTTTTACTGCAGAAAGATATCACTGAACTCATGATTTTAAAAAATATACACTTGAGTTAGTAAAATTATTCACATATGTTCAAGATTTGAACTTTTATTTCATTATCAGCATTAAATCGCCATTGTTGTCATGATTATCATTATAATCATTGTTAGCAACTCTCTCACCCGTTATTGAGTATGTGATATTTGTCAAGTACTTAGTTGTTAAGTAGTTTTTCTACATATTTTTACTCATTTAATTTCTAGACACCCATAAATGTATGGCGGATACCAAAGGGGGCTCACTTAATATTTATTCGAGTCCCTTCTCCCTTACCTTTCTATATTATAGTGGTTAGAAAGTGAAATAATAGAATTCCCAACCTCTCCTGTAACGAGATGTACCCATGTGATATAATTTTAACCAATGAGATAAGGGTGTGATGCAGGGTCGTCAAGCGTGATGGTCAAGAATTCTTGAGACATTTCACGGTGCAAAAAGGTGCTTTTACTGTAGCATATGGACAGGACCAATGTGCAGAAAGAGTTGCGCTTGTGACTGTGAGGAGTGATTGATTATCTACTTTTAAGTTTTCAGGAGAGTAGAGATAATCTAAGTCTCTAAGGGGTTTCTGTATGAAAAATAGGATCCTGGACGTCTGGCTATTGTCAAGATAAGGTTGCTTTTAGTCTCTAGCAAAACATTAACATTAAGGCAGCCATGAGTTCCTTGAGGAATGTCACGCTCTGCATGTCTCAAGTATTTATCAGTGGGTTGTAAGTTGTGAAGAGATGTATTTTTAGCTGCATTTCTCTTGCCTTTGTTCTCCTCCTCAGGTGGAAATCTCGGGGAGAAAATCTCTTCCGAAAGCCTTTCAAGGCAAAGAGTTTTGCCCTTTGCCCTTCCCCATGTTTACTTAAAACTTGCCTTGATGCCTAAAAGTACAGCGGACACTCTGAAAACATGAGGAAGAAGAGATGATAAGGAGAGAGTTGCAGGAAGAACCACCTGGGACATGAGACTATCATAAAATAGCACCATCCAAAAGCAAACCACTTCCATGGTAAATGGCAACAATAAAAATTAAACAAGTCAGTTTCATCAGAATTCTATAGATTTGATCTCTTGAATGTTTCTCAGACCTTTGACTACCACTCCTTCCCCACTGCCACTGGCCTGGCCTTTTCTATGCCTTCCCATCTGTCTTCTGGAAGTCAGCCTCTTCCTCGTGCTGATGACTTCCAGAAAATAGCTTCACACTTGGGTTCTCAACCTCTGTGTTTTTGGTTATGTGAGAAAAAGAAAGCCCTTATTTAGTTAGGCCACTGTGGTTGAGGTTTCCTTATACAACTCAACACAAGCATGACTAATTCAGATTGATTCTACTCTTCCTCTTTTCTGGATAATAAATCAGAGAGGCTTTGAAACTTGCCCAAAGCTCCACAGGTTATTAGTACTTTTTGCAAGATTCAAATCTAATCTATCAGAATCTGAAGCTGTCCTTCTGTACATTAGAGAGGTTTTTGTTTTTCTTTTTAATTAGGCTGAACTATTTAAAATTGTCAGTGGCAATTGCATATGGTTCATCCTAATTGGTTGAGCAATGACTGTAACAATAACTTATATACAACACACACAGACTCACTCACTAGAATTCTAAAACTGCACCTCAATGTTTCCTGGTTAATTCATAAAATTCAGATTTGATTAATTTAGTTGATGAATAAAGAAATACTAGAAAGACCAAATTAATTAAATTATTACCTCTAAAGCCATTTTTTGTGTATATACATAGTGCTAAAATGTTATAACATCTGGAACTGTGCCTAACACTCAAAAGGGGCTCCAAAAATATTCACTGAATAAAATATTTTTAATTTGGTAATCTCCTTTGCAGAGGACATTTTAAAAAAACATACATTTTGAAGGGGGAAAATTATTGCCTAAAGTCTTGTTGCCTAAAAATATAGTTATTTTTGCCTAAAATATAGTGACTGGTCTGATGCTCTATTATATTATCCCTTAGAAACAAATTACTGGTTTGATTGGAGTATTCTTCCCCACTTGATCTGACTCTTTTTCTTATTTTAAAACATGGTTAGGTCATCCACATTGTGAAGTCTTCCTAATAACCACTGTTAGTATTACTCTGTACCTTGTACATACATATGTTACTGCATTAATTACAATTTCATGTTAATTTTCTTTATTAATTTGTGAGCTTATTAAAGACAAGAACTTTGTGGTCTTTATCTTTATATTCCTATGCCTTGATGAAATTTGATAAATATTGAATGAATGAAATTTATCTGTGATTTAAATTTGTTTAATGTGCAACTGTATATTTTGTAAAAATGAATTTATTTGAAAATTTTTCAAATGGGATAACATGACAAAATTTTTGGCATATTGGAAAAGTATTCATTTGAAAGAAAAGTGAGCTAAAATTGAATTTTGAAGGAATATTTGAATATTAAGAGACATATAAAATATTTCAAAAGAGAAAGAAATGGAGAAGTGGGTGGTAGCATATGTTTTGGCTATAAAGGACACCCAGGCAAAGCACATCTGTGGTTTCAATGATGCTTCATCACTTTTTAGGTGAAAGTAATATCTGTATGATAGGCAGCAGAAGGTTGGCACACGAGCACAGAAGAGCTTGATGGTTGTGAATGTGGTCAAGTTTTGATCTGCTTTAGAAAGTTCTGCTTTGTTGCAATGTTTTTTGATATGAGGTCATCATCAATGGAATCAGGATATAGCTCTAATATATGTAATTCTCTGTGTGATAGAAATATTTGATTTGCCGTGTTGGGGAAGGCATCAGCTATGGGCTCTGAGCATCTCTAAAAGGTTTTGTTGAGTTTTACAGATCTTAAGGCTTATGAGTCTCTTGATCCTGAGCCATCTTTGTAGCTAGTCACATAGACAACAGAGTATGTCAAGGTAATCACAGTATGGCTTCTGTGTAACTAGTTGCTTCTCTAGGAGAGGGGGATTGGATTGCTTCTTGGTTGCTACAATGTTTGCTATTCACTCAATAGGTGTTGGCTCCCTTAGCCTCTCTCCTGTGATGCAACTGTAGGTGTCAAGGGCAGGTCGCCCCAAAAATATGCCCCACTTCGAGAAATTATTGATTATTTTGAATTAAAGTCATTTAAAGTGCAAGAAGAACACCCTGACCTCCCTTCATCTCCAGAAAGCAGATGATAAATCTCCCATGTGAAAGGTACCTTACCTGTACCAAGTGACAAAGAGATATCTTCATTACCAGAGATGAGGAATTCAGAGCTGAGAAGGTTATATAAACAAACCTTGTTACTTTTACTAATTTACTACTCCAAATCCTATTTAGAATTCCTTACTAATTGGAGCTCCCAAATATACATTTTCTTTGTCCTGTCAATTCCTCACAGATTTATGTCTCTGTCCAAAACATATAGAGATAGCATGATTTGGCCATTTCTTTGGGTCTCACTTTTATTATTGGGCCTCTGTGAGCATGTAATCAAGCTTTGTTTTTTTCTCCTGTTAATCTATCTCATGTCCGTTTAATTCTTAGACCAGTTAGAAGAACCTTGCATGGTAGAATAAAGTTTTCCTCCTCAATACAACCCATAGTGTGTGGAGATGTTATCCAGCCCTTCACATTACCTTTTGGGAACCAGGACAAATATGCAGAAACTCTTGCTGCTTGCTGTATTGTCAGTAATAAAGTTCTCTTTGACCCAGGAATCTAGTGCCTTCTGTCAGCATGACACATCTTTCTACATAGCACTGTGCCAAGCTAAATTGTTAGTTTGCAAGTGGGTGAAATCTCAGACCCTTCCTAGTTTTTGAAAGTTGATTGTCTCCTTCATAAAAGCTGTGCTTAGTGGGCGCCTGGGTGGCTCAGTTGGTTAAGCGACTGCCTTCGGCTCAGGTCATGATCCCAGGGTCCTGGGATCGAGTCCCGCATCAGGCTCCCTGCTCCACGGGAAGCCTGCTTCTTCCTCTCCCACTCCCCCTGCTTGTGTTCCTGCTCTTGCTATCTCTCTCTCTCTGTCAAATAAATAAATAAAATCTTAAAAAAAAAAAACAAGAGCTGTGCTTAGTGGATAAATAAAATTTTATATCGATTGAGTGGTATCCAAGGGATCATTTTTATCTAGGGACATATTTTGTGGCTTGCAAAAATGAAAGCTAACATGGAAAATATTGTTGAACAAACATCTTGAGGTAAAGTGACTCATATTCTGATCAATCTGTAAATATATTTTTTCACCACACTGAATGAACATATTCTTACACTGATGTTAAATAGATTTTTGACATAGGTAGGTCATTTAAAACACTGGATTTCAGGGTATTACTTGCTGGGTGTGATAAGTAAAAGGCATAGCTGACGCAAAAGAAAGACTGAACACTTACTGGAGCATTCAAGAAATTTCACTTATACATATATAAAAGTCAGTAAATAGTTCTATTTAAAAAGTGACAGTATGTTGAAGGATGACGAAGTAAGTAATGCAATAAAACTAAGATGTTTTTATAGACACTGGGAGACATGGTTATACATATGAAAGAGACAGTAAATTGTTCTGTTCAAGCACTAACATTGTATTCAAGGGCAGTCAAGTGAATAATGAGATAACAGTAAGATTTTTTTTTTTTATAGCACTGTGAGACATGGTTAGTTGTAATAGTCACTGTATTGTAATCATTGCTGACTGAATGTTTAATTCCTTCAAATGTTGCATCAAATATTCTAGAATAAAAAAAGTGCATGAACAAACACAAAATGTTGGAAACTGCTAACAAAAGAACAGAAGTGGGAATAAGGGAGCAAGTGAAACAAAAGAGAGAGTAATTTAAGTTTGCTAGCATATATATTAAAAAAAGATACCATAAAAAAGTGTTCATTAATTCAGAAACTTTAACAATTGTGAGAGGAGAGATTCCAAAGTGGGGAGATCTATTTATAAACATTTAACCATCTAGAAGCAATAAGTATCCAGGGAGGTAGAATTTTAATTAAATGCCTAGAGGTAATTTAATGATGTAGGTGAATTTAAAATTTAAAAGGAAGTAATCAGTTATAAATATAGTTATAGATAATTAGACTGAATTTCTATAGTGATATAATTAAATGAATGGCATGTCCTTTAGTCTTTGGTTCATTCATTTAATAGAGTTACTCCAACATACCATCCATTGTTACTGTCTTTAAAGAGTTCATATTTTAGTGGGGAAGAAAGTATAAACATTTGCCTACAATATGCTAGATTTAATTAGTTACTCTAATAAAGGCACAATGAGGTTTTGAGACTAATTTCTGACTCAAGCGATCACAGAGGGCTTCATGGAAGCAGTAGCATTATTTCTTGTTAAGACCCGAAAGCTCAATAGAATTTTTCTAGAGAAAGGAATTAGAAAGGGCATGAGCCAAGGCACAAAATGTGAAGGAGCCAGGCATGTTCAGGAAAAGCTGAGTGGTCTGGAATGGTGGTGGAATATTGGATTTTGTTTTGTTAGCCAATCTTAGAATCTTTTTCTAGTCCCCTTTAAAAGATGAGTTAAGCCCATTTATATTTACTGATACAGTATACATTTGGCCTCTGTTCTGCCATGTAGTTTAATGTTCTATGACTCTAGTCTTTCACTGGGTGGTTCATTACTCATTCTTTCTTTGGAGGTGTATCTTTTCATATTTTAAGAAGGTTTGTATTTTTTTCTAATAATTACCTTTGTGCTAATATCTTTTTTTTCAAAGATTTTATTTATTTATTTGAGAGGGAGAGAGAGAGTGAGAGAGCAGAGCAAGAGGGAGGGGCAGAGAGAGAAGCAGGCTTCCCGCAGAGCAGGGAGCCTGATGTGGGGCTCAATCACAGGACCCTGGAATCATGAACTGAGCTGAAGGCAGACGCTCAACCCACTGAGCCACCCAGGTGCCCCTGTGCTAATATCTTTATATAAAACCCTTAACCTCTCTTTCTCCCTCTCTCCTTTATGCTCCCTTCCTCCCCCTGTTTCTCTCTATATCCATTTTATATCAGAATGGGAGAAGATATTTGCAAATGATGTATCAGATAAAGGGTTAGTATCCAAGATCTATAAAAAACTAATCAAACTCAACACCCAAAAAACAAAGAATTCTAAGTTAAGACATGGACAGAAGACAGGAACAGACATTTCTCCAAAGAAGACATACATATGGCCAACAGACACATGAAAAAATGCTGCACATCCCTTGGCATCAGGGAAATACAAATCAAAACCACCATGAGATACCACCTCACACCAGTCAAAATAGCTAAAATTAACAAGACAGGAAACAACAAATGTTGGCGAGGATTCGGAGAAAGGGGAACCTGCTTACTGTTGGTGGGAATGCAAGCTGGTATAGCCACTCTGGAAAGCAGTATAGAGGTTCCTCAAGAAGTTAAAAATAGAGTACCATACTGTCTTGATGATTACAGCTTTCTAATATAACTTAAAGTCTGATATTGTGAGGCCATCAGCTTTGGTTTTCTTTCTCAACATTCATCTGGCTACTCAGGGTCTTATCTGTTTCCATACAAATTTTAGGATTATTTGTTCCAGCTCTGTGAAAAATGTCAATGGTATTTTGATGGGGATTGCACTGAATGTGTAGATTGCTCTGGGGATGATAGATATTTTCACAATTTTATTCTTCCAATCCATGAGCATGGAATATTTTTCCATTGCTTTGTGTCTTCCTCAATTTCTTTCATAATTGTTCTATAGTTTTTAGAGTACAGATCCTTTACCTCTTTGGTTAGGTTTATTCCTAGATATCTTATGGTTTTTGGTGCAATTGTAAATAGGATCGATGCCTTAATATCTTTTTCTTCTGTCTCATTGTTAGTGTATAGAAATGCAACTGATTTCTGTGCACTGATCTTATATCCTGCCACTTTACTGAATTCCTGTATGAGTTCTAGCAATTTTGGGGTGGAGTCTTTTGGGTTTTCCACATAGAGTATCATGTCATCTACGAAGAGTGAGAGCTTGACTTCTTTGCTGACTTGGATGCCTTTTATTTCTTTTCATTGTCTGATTGCTGAGGCTAGGACTTCTAGTACTATACTGAACAACAGTGGTGAGAGTGGGCATCCCTGTCATATTCCCGACCCTAGGGGAAAAGCCCTCAGTTTTTCTCCATGGAGAATGATATTCTCTGTGGGCTTTTTGGAGATGGCTTTTATGATATTGAGGTATGTTTCCTCTATCCTTACACTGTGAAGAGTTTTAATCCAGAAAGGATGCTGTATTTTGTCAAATGCTTTTACTGCATCAATGGAGAGGATCGTATGGTTCTTGTCCTTTCTATTATTAATGTGATGTATCATGTTGATTGATTTGGGAATGTTGAACCACCTTTGTAGCCCAGGAATAAATCCCACTTCATCATGGTGAATAATCCTTTTAATGTACTGTTGGATCCTATTGGCTAGCATCCTGGTGAGAATTTTGGCATCCATGTTCATCAGGGATATTGGTCTGTAATTCTTCTTTTTGGTGGGGGCCTTTGTCTGGTTTGGGGATCAAGGTAATCCTGGCCTCATAGAACGAGTTTGGAAGTTTTCCTTCCCTTTCTGTTTTTTGAAACAGCTTCAGAAGAATAGGTATTAGCTCTTCTTTAAATGTTTGGTAGAATTCCTCTGGGAAGCCATCCAGCCCTGGACTCTTGTTTGTTGGGAGATTTTTGATTACTGTTTCAATTTCCTTGCTGGTTATGGGTCTGTTGAGGTTTTCAATTTTTCCTGTTTCAGTTTTGGTAGTTTATAAGTTTCCAGGAATGCATCCACTTCTTCCAGATTGCCTAATTTTTTGGGATATAGTTGCTCATAATATGTTCTTAAACATTTTTTTTAAGATTTTATTTATTTATTGACAGAGAGAGTGTGCACAAGCTGGGGGAGTGGCAGGCAGAAGGAGAGGGAGAAACAGACTCTCCTCTGAGCGGGGAGCCTGACATGGGGCTTGATCCCAGGACTCTGGGATCATGACCTGAGCTGAAGGCAGACACTTAACTGACTGAGCCACCCAGGTACTCCACTCATAATGTTCTTAAGATTGTTTGTATTGCTTTGGTGTTTGTTGTGATCGCTCCTCTTTCATTCATGATTTTATTAGTTTGGGTCCTTTCTCTTTTCTTTTTGATAAGTCTGACTAGGGGTTACCAATCTTATTAATTCTTTCAAAGAAACAGCTTCTAGTTTCATTGATGTGTTCTGCTGTTTTTTGGTTTCTATTTTATTGATTTATGCTCTAATCTTTATATTTCTCTTTTCCTGTTTGGTTTAGGCTCTATTTGCTGTTCTTTTTCCAGCTCCTTTAAGTGTAAGGTTAGCTTGTGTATTTGAGACTTTTCTAATTTTTTGAGATAGTCTTATATTGCTATGTACCTCCTTCTTAGGGCTGCCTTTGCTGTATCCCAAAGGTTTTGAACAGTTTTGTTTTCATTTTCATTTGTTTCCATGAATTTTTTAAATTCTTCTTTAATTTCCTGGTTGACCCATTCATTCTTTAGTAGGATGCTTTTTAACCTCCCAGTGTTTGAGTTCCTTCCAAATTTCCTCTTGTGATTGAGTTCTAGTTTCAAAGCATTTGTGGTCTGAAAATACGCAGGGAATAATCCCAGTCTTTTGGTACCAGTTGAGACCTGATTTGTGACCCAATATGTGATCTATTCTGGAGAAAGTTCCATGTGCACTGGATAAGAATGTGTATTCTGTTGCTGTAGGGTGGAATGCTGGTCCAGTGTGTCATTCAAAGCCCTTGTTTCCTTGTTGATAGTCTGCTTAGATGATCTGTCCATTGCTGTGAGTGGGGTGTTGAAGATCCCTACTATTATTATATTATTATCAATGTGTTTCTTTTTTTTTTTTTAAAGATTTTATTTATTTTTATTTGAAAGAGAGAGAATGAGAGAGAGGGAGTACATGAGAGGGGGGAGGGTCAGAGGGAGAAGCAGACTCCCTGCCGAGCAGGGACCCCGATGCGGGACTCGATCCAGGGACTCCAGGATCATGACCTGAACCGAAGGCAGTCACTTAACCAACTGAGCCACCCAGGCGCCCTATCAATGTGTTTCTTTACTTTGGTTATTAACTGGTTTATATAATTGGTTGCTCTCTAGTTAGGAGCATAAATATTTGTAATTGTTAGATCTTCTTGTTGGATAGACACTTTCAGTATGATATAATGTCCCTCTTCATCCCTTATTACAGTCTTTGGTTTAAAATCTAATTTGTCTGATATGAGGATTGCTACCCCAGCTTTCTTTTGATGTCCATTAGCATGATAGATGGTTCTCCACCCCCTCACTTTCAATCTGGAGGTGTCTTTCTGACTAAAATGAATCTCTGGTAGACAGCATATGGATAAGTCTTGCTTTTTAAATCCAATCTGATGACGCTGTGTCTTTTAATTGGAGCATTTAGTCCATTTACCTTCATAGTAACTATTGAAAGATATGAATTTAGTGTCATTGTATTACCTGTAAAATCTCTGTTTCTGTAGATTGTCTGTTTCTTTCTGGTCTGTGTTACTTCTGGGCTCTCTCTTGGCTTACAGGACTCCCTTTAATATTTCCTGCAAGGCTGGTTTAGTGATCACAAATTCTTTTAGTTTCTGTTTGTCCTGGAAGCTCTTTATGTCTCCTTCCATTCTGAATGACAGCCTTGCTGGATAATGTATCCTTGGCTGCATGTTTTTCTCATTTAGTATCCTGACTATATCATGACAGCCCCTTCTAGCCTGCCAGGTCTCTGTGGGTAGGTCTGCTGCCAGCCTAATGTTTCTAACCATGTAGGTTCAGAACATCTTGTCTAGGGATGCTTTCAGGATTTTCTCGTTTTTCTCTGAAATTTGCAAGCTTCATTATTATATGTCAGAGGGTTGATCTATTTTTACTGATTTTGAGGAGGGTTTCTCTCTACCTCTTGGACTTGAATGCCTGTTTCCTTCCTTAGATTAGGGAAGTTCTTAGCTATGATTTGCTCAAATATACCTTCTGTCCCTCTCTCTCTTTCTTCTTCCTCTGGGACCCCAATAATTCTAATATTGTTTCTCTTTATGGTATCCCTGATTTCTCACAGCCTCACCTCATGGTTCATTAGTTGTTTTTCTCTTTTCCTCAGCTTCCTTCCTTTCCATATACTTGTCTTCTATGTCACTGACTCTCTCTTCTGCCTCATTTACCCTAGCTGTTAGAGCATGCATTTTAGACTACCTCCCAGTAAAAGCATTTTTATTTTTGGCCTGATTAGATTTTATTTCTGCACTAAGAGATTCTCTAGTGTCTTTTATACTTTGTTTCAAGCCCAGCTAGTAACTTTGTAATTGTTATCCTGAATTCCAGCTCTGACATTTTACTTATATCCATACGGATCAGCTCTGTGGCAGAGAGTATTACCTCTTGTTCTTTCTTTTGTTGTGAATTCCTCCTTCTGGTCATTTTTCCCAGAGAAGAGTGGATGAATGAGAGAACAAAATAAAAAATACCAACCACAACCCAAGTGAAATACACACTAGGCAAATTTGAAGAGGTCAGAAACCAAAAAAGAAAAGAAAAAAAAAGATAAAAAAGTGGGGGAGGTTATAACCTCCCAGGTAGATGAAACAGGGTGATCCACTTGGTCCTGGGTGTATTTTGGTCTGTTTGTTAGAAGACACTAAATCCCAAAATTGTAAAGAAAGCAAAACTTATATATGTATAAATGTTTATGTTTATATATATATTTATATGTATATAAAATTGAATGAAGTAAAAGGAAGACAAAATGAAGAATATATCTATAAAATGTAAATGTAAAAATGAAAGTTAAAAAACTTAAAAACCAAGAGTTGACAAAATAAGAGACTAGTTGAAGAGGAAAAAAGAAAAAAGAAAAGGAAAATTTTAAACTGAAAGACAAACAAATCATGAGAAAAAAACTCACATTCTATGTACTATTTTCCCCTAGTGCTGGAGTTTTGCCGTCCTATGTGCCCCTTAAACTTGGTGTTCACCTGTTGTTCAAGCTGGTCTTCTGGGGGAGGGGCCTGCTGTGCTGATTCTCAGGTGTCTTTGCCTGGGTGGATTTGTACCACCCCTCACCAGGGTGCTGGGCTCAGTGTAAGCTGCTTCTGGTTGCTCTATGTGGCTTTTTTTCCCTGAAGGCTTTCTGAGCCTGTTTAGCGGATGAAAATAAAAATGGCCACGCCCCCAATCTCTAGCCCCAGAGCTGAAAGATAGCAGCTCCCTCTCTTCAGTAAACCCCCAGGAAAAGCAGTATTCACTTTTGTGTGGTGCCAAACTCTGCAGACTCCTGCAGTATGCACCTGCACAGATCCTCCTGGGGGAAGGTGGAGGATGGCTGCGTTTCTGCTCTTTGCAGAGCCCCTACTTGGAAAGCAGTCCCCGGATCATGCTGCAGTTCATGGTTTATGGCAAACTAAACAGAGACCCCTTCTGGGCTCTCTGATTGTAACCGGTTTCCTAGCTCCAATGTTTAGAAACTCTGCCAGCTCAGGCACCCCCATTCTTTCTGTGACCCTGGGCTTCCTGAAACCATACTGTCCCACCTAGGATCCTGCCCCACTTTGCCACCTGAGCACCTTTCGGGCAGGGACATCTCTCACTGTAACCAACTTCTAAAGGTTCTGATTTTGCGGTCTGGGGTTATATCACTTTCTGGTAACCAGCTTATGGCGGCTTCCTCCCCTGCCATTTATCTTCCAAATATCCCCTTAGATTCACTTCTCTACACCTCCTACCTTGCAAAAAGTGGTCACTTTTCTATTTGTAGAATTCCAGCAATTCTTCTTTTACATCTCAGATTGAAATCACAGAATGATTTGATAGTTATCTAGTTAAATTCAAGGGCCTAGATGAAACGAGGTCTCCTAGTCTTCCACTATCTTGCCTCCCACTCCCTCATTTTATTTATTTTTTAGAAAAATTTTTGCCAAGTACCCAAATTTTAATAGCCATCACTTTGTTTGTACATTATTATTTGCAATAAAAATGTTGTAAAAATTGACTAGTTCAGATTGCAACTCAAATAATTGCACAAGTGTTTTTCCTTAAGACATAGCATCTTACTGCAAAAGGGCTTCATATATACTTTCCTTTTTCTCACATAATATTGCAAGGGTCAATATTTGATAAAATTAGCTTTTGGGGTGCTGGGTGGCTCAGTCGGTTAAGCGTCTGCCTTTGGCTCTGGTCATGATACCAGGGTCCTGGGATCGAGTTCCACATCAGGTTCCTTGCTCAGTGAGGATCTTGCTTCTCCCTCTTCCTCTGCCTGCCGTTCCCCCTGCTTGTGCTCTGTCTCTCTCTGTGTCAAATAAATAAATAAAATCTTTAAAAATAAATAAACTTTTACTATTTAATAAAGGAACTTCTTAAATGAATCTTACTTTTTTCCTGAGTCAGTGTTGATGAAGAATACAGTTTAATGCCATAGTTTTTATTCATGGTAAGAGGCCACCAGTTTTATCCATCATTGCTTTTGCAAGGTAATATAACTACTCTTGTTTTGCTTTTTGTTAGTGCAAATGTTAAAACAGTGACATTTGTGTGGTTTTTGGGGTTTCCCCAGGGACTGCCGAGCACACTTTGTGAACTGCTATTGTAGAGTATGTCTTAGTGTTGGCCTTTCTGAGACTATTGTACCAGGTGTGTAGTTTCAATATATAGTTTAAAGTTTTCTTTCTTTCATCTTTCTTTCTTTCTTTCTTTCTTTCTTTCTTTCTTTCTTTCTTTCTTTCTTTCTTTCTTTCTTCTTTCTTTCTCTCTCTCTCTTTCTTTCTTTCTTTCTTTCTTTCTTTCTTTCTTTCTTTCTTCTTTCTTTCCTTCCTTCCTTCCTTCCTTCCTTCATCAGTTCTGTTTCACTACTGTGGGTTTCTTCTTTTGTCATTAATGTATGTTTCAACCTCTTCACCAACTTCTGTATCTAGCACTTTCCCTTTAATCTTTTTAGTCTTTCTTCATCTTTCTCTCTCTCTCTTTTTTTTTTTTTTTGGTAATTTCGTCTTTTAAATCTTTTAATTGTCTTAAACCATTAAAGCATTAGAGTACCCAAAGCACATGGTTTTATTGTACAGACATTATTCTGTTCATAATTTTTTTTTTTAAAGAATTTATTTATTTATTTGACAGAGAGAGACACAGCAAGAGAGGGAACATAAGCAGGAGGAGTGGGAGAGGGAGAAGCAGGCTTCCCGCCAAGCAGGGAGCCCGATGTGGGACTCGATCCCAGAATCCTGGGATCATGACCTGAGCCGAAGGCAGACGCTTAACGACTGAGCCACCCAGGTGCCCCCGTAATTTTTTTTTCTAATAATTTTGAGTGGGATTTGATCCAAATCCTTTTTCTTTTTCTTTTCTTTTCTTTCTTTCTTTTTTTTTACTTACTCCCCACAGTGAAGTGCATCCTCCTGGACTTTTAGAAGAGTGTGGTCACCCAGCATGCCTTTTCTACTCCAAATGCCTTAGAACTCCCTCCTCTGTGACTTTTACAAAAATATAGCTTTTTACTTTCTAAGTCATTTGCCTTCTCCATTGATAAGTTTCTAGAGATTTAGTCATCAATGTCTTCCTAGTATATACAGAGATGCCCTTACAAACAGAGATTTTCCTCATAAATGTATGTCTTTCACAAAAGGGCAACTTCTACTCAGTTTTCAAAACTTCACCTGTATCTACTGTTTCTTAAAAATAATCAGCCTAAAATAATATTTATGCCAAAGAGGCATATTTTAGGGTGGCATATTTTTCACTTTCTGTTCTCCTTCTCCCCCTAGTTCAGTTGTAGACATTTACTTGAGTCTTTGGTTTTGCTAATTGTTTTGTGTAGGACAAGCCCTTCTCTTGTGGCAGAAGTTGGGAACAAGAGATGTCAAATCAAACTATGTAATTATAAAGTTATGCTTGCTTCTGTCCCACTGGATATCATGTCATATGGCCGAACCCAACATTGGCAAGGCAGGGGAGGATACTTACTCATACCACTGGGCAAGAAGAAGTTCATATTTGTGAATGATAATATAATCCACCATCGTCCTGTTCAAATACGGTTTAATTCTTGCTCTGATACTCCCTCTGAGAGGGAGTTGAGCATGCTACAATAACCACATGAAGAGGAAGAAGGAAAGAGAGAAGCAATTTTAATCAATTCAAATGGAGGATAAGGTACAGAAAGTTTGAAAAACTGGGCTATTTGAGAGAAAGAATTTTAACTTTTTCGATCAATGTTCAGTTCCAGGAATGAACTAATGTGAAACAGATTAATATGGAAATGCTTCTGAAGGGGAGCAGATTTTGCCACCCCAAAATATGTCTTTTTTGGCATAAGGATTATTTTGAGTTAAAGGCAATCAAAACCCAGCAGATTCAGGAAAGGCGCTTTACCTCCCCCTCAGCTGCCTAAATTTACATAAGAAGGGGGGGGTCTGTATAGGGAAGAGAGCTATTATCAGAGATACCTTTTTACATAAGCAACTTACCTGCAAAACTGTATAACCTTTGTTTTCTAAACCTCTCCTCTACTTTCCTGAATGGCTTTTTCCCCCATTGTATCCCCAGACCCCTGCCCCTTTCCTTAGCTCAGGATGTTATATAAGCCTCAATGACCTTTCTCCCTTTGAGTCTCATATTTTATAGGGATCCCATATGCACAAAATTTGTTTTTCTCCTATTAATCTCATGCCAATTTCATTATTAGCCCAAAGAACGCAGTAGGGAAGAAGGGGAAAATTTTCTGTTCATTCGCTTCCCATTGCAAAGATTTAGAAATCCAAAATGTACTTCACAAATACATGATTTAGTAAACAAGAAAGACATTGCCCCTTTGTCAGAAAAGAATTAAGAGTTAAAATCTAGTGTGGTAGGATTGCTAGATATTACTGAGGCAGTCTTTGGTAGTTAAAAGATCCAGAAATATGCCCTTTGTGGCAAAAGGCTTGTTAATTAAGCTTTCAGTAAAGGGCATGAAGGGGATAGAATATGCCAGTTTGGCATAAGGATTATTTTGGACTGGTTATTTTGAGAAACTGCAGAAGAAGTTCTAAAAATCAAGTAGAAGTTGCCCTTTTGTAAGGAACATTTACAATTATAAGGGAAATCTCTGTTTGTTAAGAGTGTCTCACTCTCTGTAATCAGGAAAAGGAGGAGGGCCAAATCTCTAGAAATTTATCAGTGGAGATGGCACCAACCTAAATCTGCATAACAAACTTACACTTGTTTATTATACTTCCCATTATAGCCTTCTATAATCTTCCTTTATCTTTAGTTGGAGATAGTATTTAAGGTGTTGGCTTGGGCCATCTTGAGGAGTTACTGAATTTTCCTGGGTTTCTCCCATGTGTATAGGAGGTATACATGTTATTAAACTTCAGTTTATTTTTCTCTTGTTAATCTCTTAAAATAGGGTAGTCTTAGCCCAGAACCTAAAAGAATAGAAGGAAATTTTTCCCCCTCCCTTACAGGCACAAAACATCAAGAAAGACAGAAATGAGGCCCTTCATAAATGTATCTGAAAAAGCTGGCTGAGACATCTTCAGAAAAGAGGAATACAAAAATTTCCACCTACTGTCCTAGAGAGAATGAAATTTATTTCTCCTGATACTTTGGATAGGAAAAAAGAAGCATTCTGTAAAACAATGAAAAACTCCCAAGTCAGCACTGAGCAAGGAATTGTGTCTGAATTTATAATAGACAGGTGGTAAAGAAATCTCTAAACTGAGATGTTAACATAAAACTGATTCTAGCTTGGTGACGTCTGTAAGGCCCAAAGCAAGAGCAAACAGAGAACCTTTCTAGGGGAACATTTCTAGCAGTAAGTCATGCAGGATTCTTATTAGGAAAAAAATTCCTTGCAGAAGAACTTGCTCTCTCTCTCTGTCCCCTTCACTTTCTCTCATGTACACACACACACACACACACCATACACACAAATACTACAAAACCATACAATGATATAATTCAAGTTGAACGTCAGTCTAGAGACATAATAAAGAGGACAGTTAGCCAAGAACTTGAGATTATGAACAAAATGAAAAAGATGATTAGAAAAAAAGTACAGTTGCCCCTTACTTAGAATTAATAGTCTGAAAATTCTGAAAAGCCAATATCCTGCAGGAGTATGATAACTGGAACCTTATTTTTCTTTTTCAAATGAGAAAAATTATAATGTGCTACATGTTACTCCCAAACTTCCAGTTTCCTAAAATATAATGGAGGCACTATAAAATCTTTACATATAAGTAAAAAAAATCTTATCATGTTAACATGTAAAATGCTTAAAACATTGATTGTTAATAGTTGTTCTGTATGCAGTAACAGAAGGTTTTCATGCTGTACCATAAGCATGGAACTTGTACTTTTATCTGAAACAGCAAACTAAGAGCAATAAATAAATCTGTTAGAAAAGTGCAGACGTGCTTTAAATGCAGCGTGCTTTAGACATGCTTTATAATAAAACCAAGGCACTTTCCAGTTATTAATTGGCATGACTCAACAACAAGAGTAAAAACCTGAACTTGAATGGTGGAGGGAGGAAGGGAAGCTCATTGAAATCATCACTGTTTTGCAACCAGTTGCAAAGGTATATGGTGCAGACAAAGGGTGATAAAGGAATAATTCCAGGGAAGATATCCAGTTAAGAGGAATAGTTATGAATTCTCTACCATTTTGATGTTGCTGTGGAGAATCCTGAACAAGAGGACTTTGACAAATCTTCATGAAACGTGAAGGGATAGATGCTTTAGGATAGTATCTCTTAGTAACTAGAGCTCTGCTTACATGCCCATTTTTTTTTATGTTGGTAAACATATTGCTTCTCTTAATGCTAGCAATATCTAAGATACATATCCCCTTCACTGACATTAAGCATGACATGTAAAAACATCTAACTTTGATTTTTAACATTTACCAATCATATTTGGACTATAGTTTTAGACATTTCTCCAAATGTCATTTTGCTAAAAACTGTTGTACTTAGTTTTTAAAAATATAAATATAAAAATTTCTTATAGAGAAATCAGCCAAAAACATTGCACTGAGACATAGGTATACTCTGTGAGGTTTGAATATAAAAACCATAATTGATACTACCAGGAAAATGTTGAGCAAGGAGGCTTCTGTGGAGATGTGTCCATATGTTTAGAATAACTAAATAGATAAACGGAATATAACGCATAAGGAAAGAACACAGCAGACAGAAAAAAAAAAAGAAGAAGAAGAAAGAAAGAAAAGAAAAAAATCAAATTAGGACTTCTAGAAATAAAATGTGGAGGTACTGAAGTAAAACTTTAATATGAAGGTTAAAGCAAGTATGAGAGCTAAAAGGATTAGTGAACTGAAAGCTACATCTTAGGAAATTATCAGAGTGCATGCTGGCAAAAATGCATTCTTTAGACGAAACTATTTAAAGAAAGGCTAGAATTAGAAGGTTCAAGGTAGGAATTCTGGAAGGGGAGAATTGAGAGAATTAAAGCAATACTCAAAGATGTAGTAGCTAACCATTTTTCAGAATTGATTACTGATGTGAGCCACCAGCTTGAAAATGCCCAATAAGACCCAGTTCTATGTCTAGTCTCCTCATAGACATGTCTTTTTCCTGCTGCAGAATGTCAAAGGGAAACAGAAAAAAACTTGAAATCTTTCAAAGATAAAGATAATTAACCTACAAAGGAACAATCATTAGACTAACAACAAACTTTATACACTAGAAATCAGATAATAATGTCTTTAAAGGTTTGAGAGAAAACAAGCTACCAAATTAGGGTTCTATACCAGCTAAACAAAAATTCAAGGGTGAGGGTAAAAGTGTTTCTGTAAGACTAAAGAAATAGCTACTTCATGAATAAGGAAACTAAGCCTAAAAAAAAAAGTGATGAAAAAGGAATTTGGTAAACATTTAAGTAATTTGAAATAAGAATTATTTGTACAAACTAATAATAGTTTTAATGACTAATTTGGAAGTTCAATAACAGAATGGGATTAAGTTCTGTGACTGAAAGGTGGAAAGGTAGTCAGTTGAGTTAAAGGATTATTTCTAATATTCTTTTATTTGGGGCGAGGAAATATATATTGATTAATTTTTGACTTTGTTAAGTGTGGGTGCTAAAAACCAAAGATCAATGTATTAGCAATTAGAACAAACATAAAATGCTTTAATTTACTGGTTCATATGCAAAGATTTTCAGATTGGATTAAAACAGAAATAAACAAAACAAAATCAAATCATATGTTACTTGTAAGACATCCCTAAAATAAAAGAACAAATAAAATTTTGAAATAAAGTGAAAAATAAATGCCAGATAAATATTAAATTGCATAATTTAATTGATATATATATATATATTGATAAGATGAAACAGACTTTAAGGCAAAAATTATTAGAGGGGCATCTGGGTGACTCAATCTTTGAGCATCCATATCTTGGTTTCAGCTCAAGGCATGATCTAGGGTAGTGAGAGTCACACTCTGGGGAGTCTGCTTGAGATTCTCTCCCTCTCCCTCTGCCCCGCCCCCCACCCCACTTGCATTTTCTCTCTCTCTCAAATAAATAAATGAATAAAATCTGTTAAAAAATCATTATTAGAGATAGAGGCACAATCACAGAAGGAAAAACTTACCAAGAAGATATGAGTCCTGAATCTGTGTGTACCTAAACAAATAGCAAAATAAAAATAGGGACTCCTGGGTGACTTAGTCAGTTGTGTCCACTTTCTGCTCAGGTCATGATCCCAGGCTCCTGGGATGAGCCCAGAATTGGACTCCTGCTCAGCAGGAAGTCTGCTTGTCCCTCTTCCTCTGTCCCTCTCCCCGCTCCTCCCCACTAGCTCTCTCCACTCTCTCTCTCAAATAAATAAATATCTTTAAAAAAAATAAAAATAAACAAAAATAAAATTAAAATCTGACAGTTATGAGGTGAAATAAATCCACAATCACAGTGAAGAAATTAAAATAGACATCTATTAAAATTAATAGATGATAAAGGCACAAAATTAGCAAAAAAAAATCAAGAGTCAAACAACACAATTAACTAACCTGTTTAATGGATGTATCTTTGGAACTTTATGCCCATTAAATAGTGAGGGCGTACCGGGTAACAACGTAAATCTCAAGAGATCGAAAACTTGAGTTTAAGCCGATCACATTTTCTGATCACAATAAAATAACTTTAGAAATCAACATGAAAATAATAGTCACACCCCTGACGTTCTATGGGAAAATCAGAAAATTCCTCTTGAATCAAAGAAAATATTATAACAGAATTTAGATCTTTAAATCTAAACAAAAATGGAAAAGAAAAACAACTCTTGAGTAGAGATGAATGGAATGTGACTAAAGTTATAAGGAAACTTCCCTAAGTGCAAAGATTAGAAGACTGAGAAATTAGTGACACGTGCATCCAGCTCAAGAAGTTAGAAAAGGAACAATGTAGCAAACACAAACGAATGACAGCAAAACAGTCATGTTAAGAGAATAAATTGATCATACAATTGCAACCGCACACAGGATCCCCTGCTATCTGAAAGTGGAGGGTTCCTAAGAAACTCTTAACCAAGCTGAAATGGGCTAAGGTGAAGAAACCATGACCACTGATTCCTATGGAAACATATTTTCTCATTCCCAGGCCCCCAAAAGAAGCTCTCTGAGGCTTTTCTGATATCTCAGGACACATCTTGTTAATGGATGCACACAACAAAGAGCACACGTGCTCACAGACACAAAGCCAAGCTCCCGCAGCTTGATGCTGAGACACTCAGTGTAGTCCCTGCGAAGGAGTGGGTGGTGCCTCTGCGGCCGCTTGCAGGGCGCGCAGCCTTCCTAAGGGCTTGTTGCAGAACAAGTGCTGACGCTACGTTTGCTTTTGATCTTTTTCTGTGGAAGTGAAAATCCTGTTCAGATTTCTTTAGGTTATCGAAAACAGATACTCATATGGATCTTTCATAAAAGCGAAATGGTGTCAATGAACGTTTGGAAAGTGGGGGATATCTGTAAACAAAATCAAGTTCTCTGAAAAGACGAATAAAATAGGCCAATCTGTGGCAAGTCTTCATAATTCCGACATTTTCCATTTGTTCCCCCAACCAGTTAACCATGATTCGCAATATAACGAATCAACTTTAAAAATATATTAAATTCTCTGTTCAAATAACTGGGGTCATTTTAGTCTCCTCTTAGGATATTGACTTATAAATTCAGCAAAAACAGCTAAATATGAATCTTATATGTACAGAATGATTACAGTTTACATAGTAGTTACAGTTACATAGTAGTCAATGTCAAAAAAGAAAAAAAATGGTGTTTTGGCAACTAGATTGCAATTATGAATGTTTAATAATTATGAAAATTATGTGATATATATAAAATTTACAATGAGACGTTTGTTTTTTCTAATAAAGAATCTCATAATTCACTAATCTGATCATCTAAAGAGAATAATGTTTTTCCAAGCCTTGTATAACTGTCAACCTTCAGAAGATTGTCTCGAGGTTTTCAGATAATTTATTTGATGGGTATACTCATGTGTGTGAGTATTGCTCAAGAAATTCACAAATTGTATAAATCTGTTAGATCAAGAAGAAGGGGCAAAGAGGGGAAAGGAAATATGGTAAGACTAATACCAATGGGAGAAAGTGTTGAAGTAGAATGATAATCACTATCCCAAGTAACTATTAAAATATGAGACCTTTGAGGAGGTGGCAAGACTATTTGAACATCAAGAGTAATGAGAAGAAACTTGCTCTTTTCTCTACAGTTATGAATATGAGGCAGAGGTGGAGTAGCAAGAGCATGGGTCTAGAATTAGATAGGTCCTATCATCTATCACAAGATGCATGGCCTTGGGAAAGTTACTTGACTCCATGAGCCTGATGTGTTTTAACATATAAAATGGACCTTTGAATAGTAAGAACAAAATATGCTAAAATGTTGTGAAAACTAAGCAAGATAGTGTAAAGCACCACTTAGCAATAGGTGCTAAATAAATACTACTGCACCCTACCCTTTCTTTGTGTTCCTATAACAATTTCTACATATTTAATGAGGATCATTTAATTCACTAACACACTGACATTTGTTAAGTCTAACTCTAGTTGTGAATGCTGTTAGTATAAATAACAGAAGTTATTCCATGGTATTTATGTTAATATAATTATGTGAAATAAATGGCTATATGGTAGAATGTTTTTTAAAAAAATGTTTCCTCTTGATCAGTTGCTACATATGGTTATATTACTGCTACATTTATAGCTGTTCCAGTAGAAACTTCTTTCATTTCAATATGTAATTTTAGATTTTAAGAACATAAGATAATCAGTAACACTTCCGTCACTGTGATTTTCATGTTTTCTCTGGGAACCATGGAAAGAGATCAGGGATGTTTGTTTTAATGAGAAACCCAGAACACCCTAAGATAAGCCACTCTCTCTCACAGTGAACTTATTGCCTGCAGTATCTATCCAAGTTGTTAGGCTTACATCATTATCATCCTCAATCTTAGATTTCTGAATAGTTCTTTAGTGGTGCCAAGTTTCTTCATAACTGTGGTAATCGTCATTGTTATGAGCTTTATTTCATTTCCCTACCCTCTAAGAGCAGTACTGAGGTTTGAATTTATTTAACTAAATTACAGGCTGAGACTCTGCAATACTTCTGACTATCAAAATTATCCTAGGATTAAAAAATAAAAAGGAATTATACACCCAGCTTGAAAAGAACCAATGTTTACTAGCTAGTTTATATTTGCAGTGAAATTCTGCATATGGAAATCAAAGTAACTCCAGGAACCACAAAAGACTAATAGCAGAATGTTTAACATTTTTTATGTCACGTTGAATTTAGGTTTTATAGTTTTAGATTATTGGATGATGATCTTGGTGTTGACTATTCCAACTTAAAAAAAGAAAAAAGGACTGATGATTCAACAAACTGCACTCTTGCTTTGCTGTTGGCTGTCTGCTAGGCACCACCAAACCTGGGCTGCTGGTGGGACACTTCAGTGCTCAGGGAGGAAGGAGGAGGAATGGAAAACAGTAGAGAGTGGTAAGGTAGGTTGCAAAGTGAAGGTTACAAGCCTCAACTAAGAGTCTTAATTGTTTTTTATTTATTTTGTTTGTTTGTTTGAACACTGGCTGCATGAAACGTCTTTACAGGGTTTATCTGGTCCAACACGTCAAATCTATGATCTTTGTTAAAGGAAAGAACTGTGTGCTTAGGCATCCTAAAGCCCTGCTGTGGGATTGCTCTTTAAAAACAGCTCACAATGAGGGACGCCTGGTTGGCTCATGTGGTTAGGTGTCCAACTCTTGATCTCAGCTCAGGTCTTGATCTCAGGGTCGTGAGTTTAGGCCTTCTGCGTGGGGCGCCCAGCTTGGAGCCAATAAATAAATAAATAAATAAATAAATAAATAAATAAATAAATGCTGACAATGAGAATATGACAGAATATCCATATTGCTCAGAGCAGGAGAAGAGCATCAGAGGTCAGCTGTCCAGAGAAAATCAGCAACAGCATGGGTCACAAATCAACTAGGTCAATGGAACAGAGGGATGGCAAAAAAAGTTGGAGCTAGAGCATAGAGATACCTCCCACAGCTCTAATTATCCAGAAGAATCATGAATTTGGTAAATTTAATTTCTACTGAAAATTATTAATGATACGTGGGTTATAAAAAAAGAGAAAAGTAGGTAAAATCAATAAGCAATAGACTGAATATAAATATAAAGACAATATGTCAATCACTGTCAGGAAATACTTATTGAGATTAGATTTGATGGATCTGTTGTCTGGTGAGAACACATGTACTTAAGATGTTTGAATGAAATTTTACATAAAAGGATCATATATTATTTTTTAAAATAAAAATCCTAAGTCTTAGTTTTACAACCTGAATTTTAATCATTATTTTGTTAGTTTCTATTATGTGACAAGTTGTGGAAGCTACTGGGTTATAACCCATTGAAATCATATGGATGAAGTAGATCTCCTATTCCATTATTTTAATGTGTAATGCAAAGGGGGATTGATGTGGCTGAGGGGGAACCAATGAACCTACCAAACCTTCAAAACTTGTTGTAGGAAGGAGTTAAAGATTTGGGAGGGTAGAGTAAGAGAGCATTTAGAAATGAAAGAGATAGACTGAGAGAAGAAAAAAATACAAGAAGGGCGTGCCAGAGAATAAATGCGGTGCAGAAGTACCTTGATGAAGAAAAAGTGGCAAATGTGCCTTTAAACATTTTATTTTCTTACGTGGGATGGGATTGAGTGAAGAAAATAAATATTTTTTGACATTTTATTGTTTTTGCAGTGCTATTTTAATTTTGGAATATTTGTGATATTCCAAATAAATTCCGTTTTAAATACTTAACCTTTTAGGATAAATGTAGATGATTATTATTTTGTGAAATATTTTTATGATGCACTCTAGCTTTAACATACAGATTGGATTAAATTTTTTTCTCTTTAGTGACAATCATCTCAGCATATCAACCATTGGGAATATTATTTCCCTCTTCAGTTTTCATTTGCAAATTTCATTATAGCATGATATGGTTACCATCTGGTGTTTCTTATATAACATTATACTCAGGCTTTTTAGCTTTGAAATAATAATATTTCTAAGTGAATGGAAATCCTTTCTGAGAATATGGTTTCATGTAAGTAACACATTTATAAAACATAAAATGTAGTTTAAGTTTATAAATATTGTACATATTGGAAATATGCAGATGGAATAATCATATGAATTTAGAAGTCCTATTGGATTTTAATAGTTTATTATGCAACTTATCAAGTTCTTCAGATTAGCTTTTTTGCTTAATATTACATTATCATTTTTGATGTCTTAAAGCCTTGAAAGCTCTATAATCTTTTTTGATAAGTGGATTAAAATTTGTCAGCTTTCATAAGGGTTTCTTAAGGATCTCCGCTGAATCATTAATTTGTAATTATGTAGGGTAAGTTTGATGAATGAATAAACATGTGAGTTTGTCTTTCCTTCCTTCCTCCCTCCCTCCCTCCCTCCTTCCTTCCTTCCTTCCTTCCTTCCTTCCTTCCTTCCTTCCTTCCTTCCTTCCTTCCTTCCTCCCTTCCTTCCTTTCTTCCTTCCTTCCTTCCTCTTTCTCTTTCTATATGTGTGTGTGTATTTGTGTGTATTCTATAAATATATATAGTTCTTAATTCTCTGTGTGAATTAAGATCCTACTTTAATCCTTTCAACCTTTGGATTCTACTATAATCTTATAAACTTTCACTTTTAAAATTAAAGTTATATGTTTCAATTCTAAATATCATTTTATCGATCCAGCAGAATGCATATACATATAAGGATTTAATTTGTCTTTAATTCATCTTAAGGCATCTTGGGTCCAGGGGCAAGCACACTGCAGGGCCTATGGTTGGTGTTGCTCAAGGTTTGTTAAACTGTATCCAAGCTGCATCATTTGTCTTATAAGCTCACGTAACATTGTTGCTTTACATATGTAATAAATTTTCATCTTTAATTAAAATAGTCTGAACATCTAGAAACTTAGTTCCATTTTTGTGCATGACTGGCATATTGACCTCTTCAATTTCTGTACTTTAAAAGCTAAGTTTAGAAGGTATACACATAAACAATTGAGTAGATGTAGCAGACCCCAAAGACTTCCTCATATAGCATAGTCTCGCAATGAACTATTCCTTTTTTAAAAATATTTTATTTATTTATTTTGAGAGAGAGAGACAAAGAGAGAGAGAGAGAGTGAGAAGGGGGAGGGGCAGAGGCAGAGGGAGAGAGATTCTACGCTAAGCACAGTATGGATTCTGACTCCGTGCTGAGCAGAGCCCTGCATTGACCTCACGACCCTGAGATCATGACCTGAGCTGAAATCAAGAGTTGGATGCTTAAATGACTGAGCCACCCAGGCGCCCCACAGTGAACTATTCTTCCCAGTATTTATGGCCCTGTGTATAGTTTCCTCCCTCTGAATTAGGACTGGCCTTTGACTTACTTGTAACCAACAGAGTACGGCAGAATTGATGTGCATAACCTAAAAGGCTAGGTGAGAAGAAGCCTTACACCTCTGCCTTACTCTTTTAAACTCTTACTTACTATGAAGGAAGTCACGTAGGAAGTCCAGCCACTCTGAGACTACCATGAAGAGAAAAGCCAGTAAGACTCCAGCTATTCTAACCATCTTGTCCAAATATATGACTGAAAAAGCCAAAAGATGACTCCAGTTTCAATAACCATCTGACTCAAGCAGAAGGTGAGAGCTGCCCAGCTTTGCCACTAAGCTTTGGGTGGTTTGTTATGCAGCAACAGATAATGTGATAGTACAGTACAGGGGAATGAGTATAGAATGGGAGTTCCCATCTGAGGGGAGGGATGGTGGTGATGGTGGAGAGAGTGTAGGACAGAAGACATAGAGAATATGGACAGTTTGAAAAACCAAGTGGTATGGCAGTAAATGATGCTTCCTCCATGTAAGAAATCCTTTTGAACTGCAAAGTTTTTTCCCCCACTGCCCTCATTGTCTGTGCTCATAAACCTTTTTAGGGAGCCTAAAAATCAATCACTCATTCGTTCATGTATTTATTTAAGAAAGTTTTGCTAAACTGTTACAAGGTCCAGGGCTCTGGGCCAAATGTGACCAATAGGTGAGGTAGCTGGGCTGTGTCGTTCACTTTTCAACAACAGTGGTGGTACAAGGAAGGAGAAAACATTGATGGCAGCTGAGGTGGAGGCAAAGTGAAGGAAATGGAACAGATTTGAAAGGAAAGAGGTGAAATAGAGATGAGAGGCATGGACCGAACAGCAGCACCTCTTTCTCTGAGGTGGGCAGAAAGCAAGATGCAAGAATAAGGGAAAGGTAACTAAGTTTTTAATGGAGGAAAGATGTATACCAAATGGCATCCATTGTCCCAACTGAGCAGAGGGTGAACTAATTTGCTGGAGGCAAGGCAGGCAAAGGAGGGAGAGGACTGATGCAAGAGGAAGGTGGTACTGCTGTGGTTTATGTGCTGAGAAATGGGATAAGGAGCCAAGCAGTGATGAGTAAAATAATCATCGTGCTGCAGTAAAGGTCCAGCTGAGGTTGGAAATCACAAATCTGTATTGCAGCCAATCACCATGGTAATATAAAATCTCCCCTAAATCTAGTTCCCAAAGCAGAAGAAATGGAAATGCATGTGGAGTCTAGGTCTGAGGAAGAAATTGGGATATATTTTCAACAATTACTTGAGCAACTAATATTGCATCTGAAAAACTAAATATAAAAAGATTAAGCATTATGGCTATTTAAACTAATATACCCAAATCTTGGGTCAGAGCTCTGACTCTTTAAATTCCTGGAAGACCTTGGGAAAATCATCTAGTCACTTAACATTTTCTCCTCACACATAAAATGAGAATATTTATCTTCTGGATTTCTTAGGAGGCTAAAATGAAAAAATTTAAGTAAAGTCGTTTATGTACTTACAGGATAATTTTACTATAAGATATTATTTTTTCTTTGACGGGAGGTAAAAATTCATTTCATGGATGGCTTCAGTTTCAACTTGTTGCCCTTTGTTAATATACCTTTTTATCTGCATCTGTAGAAAACATTTTTCTACTAGTTATTATATTTTTTGCCTTTTTGCAGCTTGAATTCCAGTTTGCTATGATCTTTGTTTGTTTTCTTTTCTATGGAAACCCTAATTCTACTCTGTTGATATCCTTTCTCTAAACTGCCTAGTGAGATTAGCATAATATGGAAGCTTTAGTTCTTAATCTGATTCAAAGATAAAAGACTCTATTGATTATCTAATTTCTTGGATCATGTTCTTAGAGCTAGCATTTTACCACATTTCTTTATTCACAGAATTGCCTATTATTTGAATAATTTTCTTAACTTTCATCCATTTACATATATCTGTTGGTGCCATTAGTTTTTAAACACAGTCTTTAAGCAAGATGTGACCAACTCTTTTTTGCAAGGTGTCAATAAAATCCTGACATGGATGAGTTTGCTTTCTTATTTAAATATCCCTTTAGTATTTGCTGTTTTTCATTTTTTTCATGATTCTATGAATAACAAGTCAGCATTTGTAATTTTCAAGTGAAAATAGCAGGCGGACTGAGTAGCTGAGCTGTAAACTGAAAGAGAATATGGCTTCATTTGATTGGAGTGACAATTTTCAGTTCATTCAAGGGGGATGTGCTGCATAAAGAAAGAGGCTTTGCAGACAGTTTCTCACCAAAAATAGCCTGGCACAGTTCTGATAATTGGAATAAAGACATTCTAAGGAAGGTGACATAGTATCTAATAAGATGGTTGAGATGTTACCCAGGGATAACAGTGAAATGGCTCTGAAGGAACTAAATAAGAAAGACGATTACATTCTTCTTTAAGTATTAATCTGAATCTCCACACAGCAGGTATGATTAGCTACTTATGGGAATCAACAATAACACCACATTTTTAGCTAAAGAGTCTAGTTACACTAAGAAATCAAATTCCAAAGACCTGGGTATAATCTCATAGAAGTAGAACTGCAGCGTGATTGTGGCTTAGCAGCAATAATCATTTGACTATGCCTTAGAAAGGACTGCCAAGATTTTAAGACATGGACAGAAAAGAGAAGCCCCAGATCCAAAGCTGCTTTGTTTATCCAGGACTGATTTAGCCGACACAAATACATTCCTGGAGAGCTGGACTTTATTTTGAGTAGGGCAGATTAGTCAGGCTTTTCCATGATTTACAGAACATAGTCTTGAGATTGTTTATCAACCTATGTTCTGATTCTAGGATCATCAAGACACAGTCTGGTGAAAAGTATGCTTTTCCAGGTCAAGGAAAAGATGTCCTAAATATAATAATTGAGCAAACTGTTAACTCAAAAAGAATGTCTTCCACTGGAAATTAATTAATTGACTTCCTGGCTTATAACATTATAAATTTGGTTCTTATGAATCAGTCAACCTGAGTCTAACTCCAAGTCTAAGTTCTGGTTCTGTGGTAATGGGAACCAATGATCCAAGTTCTCAAAGTATAGTCACCTGACTGCTTTTGGTGAGTTCACCATATGAAAACTACTATCATATCCATGTTCTTTTTGTATCCTGAATTATGACTGATTTAAAAAAATAAAAACCTAAAAAAAATCAGAGCTATTGTGTCTTGTTCTTTGGTGAAGATGGTCTATTTGGTCTACTTGGCAATCTACTCCATCATAGTTCCCTTAAACAGGTATCAGCATTTGTGCTAATGTACAAAAAAGGGAAATTTCAGCACCTTTGTCAATGTTCATGGCCATGAAAGAACTCAATAAGTTCTTACTCAATGTTCCACCCTTTCTCAATCTTTTGGATTTTGGGTCATATTTTCTCCTCACCATGTGCTAGACCAGTGGCACCCAAACCTGGTTGCATCCAGGATTACAGATAATTATATTATTCTAGACTAGGTCAGATTAAATAGCATTCAAGTACCAAAATTTGTATATTTAATGAGGATCTCTGGTGATTCCATTGCAGCTGCTCTGGTACTGATCTTCAGTCTGACTATTGGGAGCCTTGGTCTGGGCTCTCCCATGAACACTGTGGCTTAGATTGCCCTTGGTACATACCCCTCCCAAATCTACAGAGGTTAAGAACAGTTGTGGAGTCAGACAGTCCTGAGTTTAAATCTTGATTCCAGTCTCACCAACTTCGGGTAAGTTACTTAACTTCTCTAAGCTTTGGATTCCTCTTCTGTAATTGTTATTATGGGACCGTTGACAGTTTAAAAACTTTTTAAGGTATGTATATCCCTTGCATAGTGCCTAGAACATAAAGTGTCCAATAAATGTTAAATTTTGGTGCTCATCTTGATCCTGAGATTCCAAGTTTTATGCTGGAAGCTTAATGAAATAGCTCTCCCTGGGCTCTCTTTAATCCCTGAGATGAAATCTGACAAACAAAGACGATTTAATCATCATAGAGGAGCCTCAGGCAGCCACAATTATGCAGTAGTGGTCAGAAGTTAAGTGTGCTTTCAAGACTTTAGCAAAGTTGAAGGCTAGAAGTCCTATTAACATTATTCTTTTATACCTAGGTCCTGCTGCAATCGTGCCCACAATTTCTAGTTTTAGATTTAAATAATCTATGAACACTAATCTCTCATTGGAAATCTTTGACTAGATTTTTCAGTAATATACTCATCAAATTCTATATTAAGTTTTCCTTACTTTCTTCCTGAAGTTGTTTCTATTGCAGTACACTTGACATTCCTTGGTCTTTTCTCATGATTGCATATATTAGATTTATAAGCAGCCTTTTCCCTCTGCCCTCCTCTAATGTTCTTGTAAGAATGGAATTAATGTCAAGGAATATGCTCTCTTAAGTATTCTTACTGGGGTATTAATACATTTGGAAGTTGTAAATAAATCATAATCTGAGGGAATAAGTGGGAGCCAAAAACCTGACTCATAATCAATTCATTGCTACTATTTGATTCTCTTTTCTTTTCCTATGACAAGTGTGGAGTTATCCATTTTTTATTGGTAGAAGTATAATTTTTATTTACCTGTTTCAATAATTCTCATATTTTAGATTTCAAAGTCACCATTATTGATGTGTAATTGCATGTGTTCTTTAATTGGTTTGACTCAAAGTAGACCTCCTAAGATCTATATGCTTCTTATTTATTTATTTTATTTATTTTTTATTCTTATGTTAATCCCCATACATTACATCATTAGTTCTAGATGAAGTGTTCCATGATTCATTGTTCGA
>NC_138372.1:145582131-145687091 GCF_054177405.1 Leptonychotes weddellii
TCCGATTTCCCCCGCTTCATTCCTCCCCTCCCGCTACCTTCTTCTTCTTCTTTTTTTTTCTTAACATATCTTGCATTATTTGTCTCAGAGGTACAGATCTGAGACTCAACAGTCCTGCACAATTCACAGCGCTTAACAGAGCACGTACCCTCCCCAGTGTCTATCACCCAGTCACCCCATCCCTCCCACCCCACCCCCCTTTGTTTCCTTCTTATTTATTTTTAATCATTCTAGTTAAACCATTTATAGTGGTAGCCAATGGTGATACCCTTAGTTCTGAGAGCTGTTGATGGTTGGCTAATACATGGGTTTTTCATATTTTCCTGCATTAATATCCAGATGATATTTATGGATGGGAAAATTTGTCATGATAGAATTGCTATTGGCTCTTAATTTAATTTTTCCCTCTTAATCTTGCTTTCAAGTATATACCTTTACTTTCTCAAGAAAAATATGCAAAAATTAGATCTAGAGGCTGATGTTACAATTTTATAATAAGTTAAAAAGGAATTTTCAAGACTCCAGTGGGAAATAAAATAAGTAAGGAGATAGGTTTATCTTCAGGTCTCAGAAGTCATCAGATCAAAGACTTTAGTTTGGGAGAGGATGGAAATGCCAGAGTAAAAAAATATATTATAGAATATGGAAGAGGGAGAAGTCACCTCTTTAATTACCAGGAGAGAGTAGAAATAAGACTGAAATTTTGGAACATTATTTGCATGTAAATTGCTTTTCTTCATCAAAACATGAGTCTTAATTTGTCATGTTATAAACAGATAAGGTTACAACTTTCTCTAAAGCAAGGAGAGCAAAGTGGCTAACCTAATTATAACATTAATTTTCAGACTTCTGTAAAAAAAGAAGCATTTTAGTTATTTTCCAATTTTTATTTCTGTTCTCTAATGGAGTTTCTTTTCTCTTTCAGTTCCCCTTAGAGCTCTCACATATAAAGGGAAGTAATGAGAGAACACTTTGTTAAAACACACATACACACACACACAAACACACACACACACATTATGGAAATGTGTTAGTTAAAGGTACATTCAGTAAAAAAGAAGTAGAATTGTTTTTATATTCTTTTTTTCATTTGATCAGTGCCTTTTCACTTAAAGATGTATGTTCAAATACCTCCTGGTCACAGAAAGGACCTCAGTCACACAAAGCAAATTAGTAGTAACGGGTATTTGCCCTGAATCAGAGCAGAATGCTAGCATTCCTATGGGAAAGATGATCCAGCAGTTTTGCTCTAATTTTTATAATGATAAAATTCTCATCAGTACTTTTCATAGACCGCTGCATCGGTCAGTCAAATGTAATGCTAACTATTGGATTAAAATATTTATTTTCTTGTCTTAATAGAAAACATGATTCAGAACATCGAATCAAGAGGGATAATCGTGTAAAATAAAAGTAGTGAGAATAAAAGAAACAAATGTGAAGGGAATGATTGGAATTTAGCATACCTTGCAGGAAAAAAATGTACTTTTTAAAGTAGGGTTTTTCATTAAATTAGAGCAGTATGACAGTCAAATCTCTTGGTTCTTAGATTGTTTATACTCAAGAACTATCTTGAACTTCGTAGGTGTATTAGCTGGAACTTGGTGCAATTACAATCCTTTCAAGATCTAATGTGGACTGTGGCTTACAATGAATGAGAAACAGAAAAACTTGACCCCAAAGCTACTAATCCAAAACATTCCTGATTAGTTGGGCTTCGTTTTTGATGGTTTAAAACTTCCCTTTTCTATTCTAGAAAAAAGTAATCTTCCTTTAAAATTTGGCATTTGATAATAAATATTATAGATAAAAATAGAACATAACTAAAACACAATAAGCACCACATTTATCTAATTGTCAAAAATAACCTCATGATAGTAAATGTTTTTTTAAAAAGTAAGGAAAATGACTATGTGACAAGATAAAGGTTATTTTATTGTAAAAAGGAATGTAAACCTATTATTGATTAGCATTTAGAACATTGATTTTAATAAAGTTATATGTGAAACCTTTGCTTTCCTTTCAAAAGAGTTATTTTTTCTTTTTCATTCAACATTTTGCTAAAGTTAAACATATGTTGAAGATGTCACAGAAAAATGTGAAGACAAGATTCTTAGTTACTTCCATCCTGTGTGTGTGTGTGTGTTACAGCAGGCTGGTTAATATCAACCTATAGCACGGTAAAATGTACTGTTTGGGGTGATCTTTCTATTGGATGAGAATCAACTATATCTCTACCAGAAAAATAATGCATTTGCGTTGCGATGGACATGAATCATTTGCATTGCTACCAAGTCTTTTGCAGTTTAACTTCTGTCTCTGAGTAGGCCTAAAATTGCCTTGTCAATGGAAAGGAATCAAAGGAGAACATTTTATACAACCAGATAATTCCTGGAGGGTCCCCTAGACAACACTTCACTGAAGCTTTTCACTGAAAAGACACCCAGTCATCTCTTTTGCCCATTTTCCAGTTTTGAACAGTTTTTTTTTTTTTTCCTAACCACACCATTCAGACAAAGGCATATGCTGTTTGCAGTCAACTAACTTTTATCATCTGTTTCAAAGTGTTACCTGGGATCTTTCTGCACTTTATGACTGATATAAAATTGATTCAAATTCCCAAAGCTTTTTGTGAATTTCCATAGAGCTTTTTACCTATTCAAGGTTACCTCTGGCTTTCAACTCTTGCTTCCACTGAATTCAATCAGTGTATCAATTGCCTCACATTCTTAGAGTTCTCCTCCATGGCAAATGGTCCCTTCAGTTACACAAAGCATCTTACTTGGTTTCTGCAACTTTCTCCAATATTTCTGAATTGCAAATAACTTCCATTTAGATATCTAGGGAACTTTCAGGTGATTTGGGGCCAGAATTCCTAAATTTTATCTCTCTCTATACCTTAGATCTATGATCTGCCTGCTATTGCAACTCTGGCTCCCAAGAAATAAAACTCAAAGCCTCCCTGTAAGTTAATAATATAGTCCTAAATAGGAGATAATGGGGGTCTTACTAACAGGACTGCCTTGGAAGACTCACTGCTTGGTTTGGTCTAGGCAATTGGTTCTTTTGGAAACCACACTTGATTCTATATTGAACTACAAAGATCATTGTTCCTTAAATTACAAGTAAAAGTGTCATGGTGTAATTTTAGAACAACTTTAGAATAAATTTCGTGTTAATTAATCACATTTAGTTTCTGTTCAATTTGTTTTAAGAAGTGCTTCATGCCTTTTGTGGGAAAGATATGAAGACTACCTATGTTCATTGATGCAAAACTTGAGAGCTTTTGGTCAAACAGAAATGTCTTTCTCTCTCTTTGATACCCTCCTACTTTCCAACCTTCCTTGTCTTCTTTCTTATCACATATATTTACTTAGCATCTACTAAGTGACAACCACCATTGTAACCTGAATTTATAATTGTTAACAAAAGAGAATCTGTTCTCATATAGCTTTAAGTCTGTGGGGAGAAATATAATTAAAAAGGGAAATAAAGTTTTATAATAAAGGCAATACTGAGATATATATATATGTATATATATATAACATATATCATATATATAGGAGAAAATAGCAAGAATATTGATATATATATGTATATGTGTGTATATATTTACATATATGAGAAAATAGCAAGAGTATTGAATTAGTTATCTGTTGCTCTGCAACGAATTACTTCAGAATTTTAGATAAGCATTTAAAAAATCACTTATTATCTCAGTTTCTAGGTATCAAGAGTAAGAGAACAGCTTAGCTGTGTGATTCTGGCTCAAGAGTCTCTCATAAAATTATAGTCAAAATGTCGGACAGGGCTGGGGTCATCTGAAAGCTTAAGTGGGTCTGGAGGATCCACATCCAAGATAGTTTACTCACATGTCTGGCAAATTGGTAGTGGCTATTGGCAAGAGACTCTTCCATAACATTATTGAGTCTCCTTACAATATAGTGGCTGGCTTCCCATAGAGTAAGTGATTTAAGAGAGAGCAAAGAAGAAGCATCAATGCCTTCTATGACTTACCCCTGAAAGTAACATACCATCAATTCCTGAAATATCTTATTGGTTACATATGTAAGCCTTATTCAGTGTGGGTGGGTGGGTCACTGTTATTAAAAAATGCGAATAATCATTTGGGGAGAGTCATTGGTGGCCATCTGGGAAGCCAGCTACCAAAGATGCTCAGCCAAATTTGGGTAGAAGAGAGTAGTTTAAAAATTTAGTCTTGAAAGTGATATTCAGGTCACAGAAGATGAAAAATATTAGGAAAACTAATTGATTTTAAGACTTTAGTTATTTTAATTACCCTCTTTGGATTGATTATGTGAACACCTCTACATATCCTGGATTATAGTAATTGAAATGACCAGAAGTCTTTGTTCAGAAACAGTTGACTGAAAGCTCCATGGAAAAATGCTGTTTTCTAAATCATGGCACCTGGAAACTATAAAATTATCAGTATTAAAATGTTCAAGAGAACCAGCAAGGACTTTTTACTTGTTAACAATTATACCAAATCTAAATTGGTTCTATGTTCTTTTTTTCCTTCTTTTTTTAAAATATGCTCCACCCTTTCCCTTCTAACCATATTTTCCTTGTAAAAAAATTATTTCCCCTTTATTTTGAATGTCTTAGATAGTATTTCCCTAGAGCCAACACTTGAAAAAAAATTAGGCTTTCATTTTGAGAAAAGAATAAGACAAGGATATTCACTATCACCACTGCCATTTAATATTGAACAGGAGTTTTCAGTCAGTGCAGTGAAAAAGGAAGAAGACATAAAAGACATAAAAACTGCAGAAGAATGGAACGATCATCATTTACAGGTAACATGATTAGGTATATGGAAAGTAAAAAAATAAATATATAATTATTGAGTGAATTTAGCAAGATTTCTGGACAGAAAAACAACATACAAAAATAAATGGCATTTTGGGTGCCTGGGTGGCTCAGTTGGTTAAGCGACTGCCTTCGGCTCAGGTCATGATCCTGGAGTCCCGGGATCGAGTCCCGCATCGGGCTCCCTGTTCAGTGGGGAGTCTGCTTCTCCCTCTGACCCTCCTCCCTCTCATGCTCTCTGTCTCTCATTCTCTCTCTCTCGAATAAATAAATAAAATCTTTAAAAAATAAATAAATAAATAAATGGCATTTTATAAATGGGACATTTATATACTCAGGAACATAAAATACCTACGAATAAATTTAACATAAGACTTCTCTACAAAATACAGTAAAATATAATTGATAGAAGTAAAAAGATTCAAATATTTGAATGCCCTTCTTTTTATATACATTATCCCTACTCTTCACAACAAACTTAAATGATTGTATTTTTATTCATATTTTCAGGGTAGGAAAAATGCCATCATGGCAGAATTGTGGTTGGTATCCAGATTTATCTTAACTCCAAAGACTGTTGCTTTTCAATGTACCAAGTTGCATCTCAATAAAATATTGTATTAATAACTATCATTAATTAGCAAAGGTCACTACTTAGCTTCTTATGGAATAAACTTGGACTTACGTTTGAAAAACGGTTAAACCTTGTATGAAATTTTTAATTTAAATAGGACAATTTTTACATACAAAATTTAGAGTTAGATTGCACATAAATTAGTGATGACAAAGGGTAAAGGCAGAAATATTAAATACAGCATATACTGTGCTCCTTGTGACTAATACAATATTATTTACAGGTTTGGTTGCTGTGGTGACGGTCTCATATGTTCATTTCCATCCAGAAATCCAGTAGAAGTTTTCTAGCAGTATAAGTAGGTTCCAAATTAAAAAATATTATTTTAAGACATCACTTAATTTTCATGAATACAGAGAACATTGAATTATATATAATTCTATTACATCACATTATTGGAGTAGTAAATTAAAAGATGTATTTAAATCTGTAGTCTTCAAAGATTAGATTTGGAGAAGAGGATTCTATTTTTCCCCTGGTATTCCCTTGGATTTGCATATTCCTAAAATGACATGGCTTTACTCCCTTAAGGCTGAAAGATTTGTAAGCTTTCACATATAGGAGAGCAGAGTTACAACAGGAACTTCTCAGTTTGATTTTTTAGTACAGTCCAAATATAAATAGATTTATTGGGAGGGTAAGAGCTCAGAAAGGCAGTCAATACTGAAAAAAAACGAGCAAAACATTTGAGCTAAATGAATTATGCCTAAGATATCAGTCTCCTCACTGTATGAAACATTCAGTCATGTGGCAGTGTTTTCCTGCGTGGTGGCGGGCTCTCAACCTTATGGGGACCTACTTCCTATTTCCATTCCATATGAATATTTGACATAGAACCTTTTTATTGATGATTGAACTGTTGGTATTTAAAATCCAAGGCTTGGGGCGCCTGGGTGGCTCAGTCCTTAAACGTCTGCCTTCGGCTCAGGTCATGATCCCAGGGTCCTAGGCGGGAAGCCTACTTCTCCCTCTCCCATTCCCCCTGCTTGTGTTCCCTCTCTTGCTCTCTCTCTCTCTGTCAAATAAATAAATAAAATCCTTAAAAAAAAATAAAATCCAAGGCTCCTCTCAGTTAAGTAAGTTCTTCTTTGCCACCTTTGCATTGATTTTGAGAGCTGGATTATTTGAATGTGTCATCTGCATCCAGTTGAATGACTATTTTTTTTTTTTCGTTTTTATGTTTCTGGGTTTTGGGATTAATCTATATGCAGGGTTCATTTATTTTGACAGATGGCAAAGATTTTTTGTTTTCTTTTTTCCATATCATCTATTTAATTGCCATAACCCTTGTCAGAATTTAAAATTTCCTTGTCCAAACTGTTGTCAGTATCTGGAAATTTTGAATTGATCAGTTTATATAGAAATTAATACTTCACATTCTAGTAACTGATTGCCTAGTGATGATTTCCAACTGGTTATGATGGATGATTTAATCCTGGAAAGTGTGAAACATTTCTACATTTGTGTGAACACAGACTTCTGCATAAGGTGGATTACAACAGCAGTAGCCAATTTAATGCCATCCTAAGTAATAATATTCATGAAATTATAGCATTTATGTGCTGGTTATATTTTTATAATATACAATAAAATAATCATTAAAATGGCAATACTATCATACTCCACATAAAATTTTCTGTGAACCATTGGTAAGATATTGATTGATCAGTGGGACACACAAGCTTAAAAGATAAAGCCCAGATTTCAGATTCCAAGACATGCCAGATTCTTTATAATCTCATCTCAGCCAGTTTCTATCTTTAGATTTTCTTTATTATATACACATCTTTCCTGATTTTCTTTATGTTGTTTCTTTAAAAAAAAAAAAAAGCTCTTTCCTTCAACTTCTCCACTCAGAAAACTCTCATACCATTTTGTATATACTTTCCTGGAACATTATTTTGCATACTTGGTTGTTCGTATGCATTACTTCTCATAGACTGTGCTTCTTGGAGACTACCTGCCCCCCTGGCTTTACTTGAAGCGAAGCCTTCAGGAATTACTGTTTACTATATGTAATGTTTGCAAACATCAGTGATTTTTGAATTTTTATATTTACTCAATTCAACATAAGAAAATCCTTTTTATTCTATTGCTTGACAATAGAATTATGACATACTTATCAGAGAAAATTTGGCAAAGTATTAGAAATTCCTTTCTGCAAGGCTGATTTAGAATCTGGGATTGCTTTAATGTTAAGTAGTTATTTGCTTTTGCAAGTCAGGCTTGTGAGTTCATTTACCATACAATTTTCTTAAAAACTTAGGACATCCAGTCTGTTTGGTCTTTTCAGTTATGTGGAAAAGTAACCACAGCCAAGGATCTCGTCTGGTTACAGTTAGTAAGACTGGAGAATCTCTTATTTCCTGATTTCTGTGCTTGACAGTTCTTTCAGCAGTTAAACTGAAGTAACTTAGCATTAGTTAAAAGCCTCGCTTTCACTGACAGAGGAGTCTTAATGTGAGATAATGAAGAAAGGTCACCCTGAAGCTTTATCTTAATCTATTTAAGCTACAGATGTGGCTGCTTTGCCCAATATTCCAAAGCCCCTGCTTACTGGACTCTGTCAATATCTTCCTGCAGTTAGTAGTCAGAAAGTGGCTCTGAGCAGAGCTGTTGCCATCTCTGCTTGCAGACTCGGTAGGTCTTGCTTAGTTTCATCCCATTCCTCAGTACCTTGCAAAAAGCAACAGCAAGGAGACAACATACAAATATTCTCTGAAATTTTCCAATAGCTTTCCCTAGATCTAGAGACTCAGGAAATATATTAGCCGCTTTCCAGATGACTGTGGATGACCATTCTAGCAAATGGTCTGCCGTGGTGTGGTCAGGTTCGGCTGGTCTCCCGTCTGCGCTGTTGTTTCTCACCGTGTGTTGTCCAATTCTGATTGTGCTTCATATCTTAGCTTTTGTTACTGTCCTATCCCACTTCTAGGCACTGATTCCTTTATTAGGTAGGATATAACTAGTAGGTACAGAGGCTCAAGTGAGAGAAAAGTTTATTTTGTTCTCTTGTAACAATATGGAGGTAGGTCCAGCAGGGTGGCTAGCTCTGTACCACAAAATCACTGAAGCACCCGGTTCCATCTGTGTTACTGCCCTGCCATCCCCTGTTATATTTAGGTGTCTGTGGAATCCAAGGGATCCAACAGTGGGCAATTCCAAGTGCTAAGGGTTCTCATTCTAGACAATGATAGGATTAAACATGAGCTATATCTGCATGTTATGATTTATTACTGATATATTTAGGCCTGTTATATTAATCACGTAAATTGCATATTTGTCATTCCATTGGTTTGAAGATCTAGTTTTTCTTGACTAGTCTTTGCTTTCTTTAGAAAGTATGACTTCAAATTAGGCAGGTTATCCAAAGTAAGAATACTTTGAAGGGGATCCCAAGTGGTAGGGTCTGTGCAGAATTTGTTATTGCTTATAATGTCTAGGGCTCCCAAGGAGGATGATGGCATCAGTAAAGGGAAAAGCTAAAATCAGGAGGAAACCAGTGGAAAAGAAAAAAAAAATCCCAGCAACATAAAAATAAAAGCACTAAAAAGGAAATGAGTAAAAATCTCATACAAATATTTGTTTGTTCTTTTGTTTTCCTCCCAAATCCCTCTGCATGGTAGCACCAGCCTGGTAGATTATATAGATAGAAATATTTATTTAAATAAGAAGTGGGGAAAAAAGAATAGTAATGATGCAATGATAACACATTGTATTTGTACAGCGTTTTAAAACTTCCACCTTGCCTAAGAAAATAAAACCTAACCTTTGACGGAATGGCATGGAAAGAAGAAGAGTGAAAGAGATAGGTTCCGAAAGGGAATTGTCTTTCAGAAAAGCCAGTGCTTTCTACAGGAACCATATGGTAATTCATCAATTCTGCACAGCCAATGAGATGAAAAAACTCCAACCTTTCTCTGAAGGAAAATAGATGAGACCCTTTATTGATCTTGATCAGGGGGATTGCAGTGTTGTTGAATAAGCAATATTAAACTGATCTATGTTTATCCATTTAACTGTTTTGTGAGCTTCTTTGGAGGAGATACATCTCTTTTAATACAAGCAAAGAAATAGCTAGTGCCCTTTATAATTATGCTGATATAAGGACAGACCAAGTAAGCATGAGAGAGAAAATCCATCTAGAATCAAATGATTACATGCAGTGTGGACATAGAATTTGATTAAAAATTTAAATGAGCATTTTACTTTTAATAATTAAAATGTAATTCAGAAGGAAATTTTAGATAACCCCCATATTTCATTGAAATTGCAACTTTCCCATCTCTGCATTTTAGAAGACTGCATTATTAAACATTATTCATATCTTGATCACCTTAAGTATCACGTGAATTATTTAGAGAAGTAACCTGAGACTTTTAGTGAATCATGTATGTCCCCTTTGTATGACTTAATTTCTTTTATCTATGGAACAGAAATAACATATATTTTGATGCAAAACATTGGTTTTTTTTTAATGTTTTATTTATTTATTCATGAAAGTCAGAGAGAGAGAGAGAGGCAGAGGGAGAAGCAGGCTCCCCCCCTAGCAGGGAGCCCGATGCGGGACTTGATCCCAGGACCCTGGGATCATGACCTGAGCCGAAGGCAGACGCTTAACCATCTGAGCCACCCAGGCGCCCCAATGCAAAACACTGTTTAAGACAGAAACAAATTGATATATATTTCAAATCACTTCATTTTTTAAATAAACTTCCTTTTTTAGAGTAGTTTGTGATTTACAGGAAAGTTGAGAATATAGTATAAAGGGTTCTCACATGCAGCCTCACCAAATTTCTCTTATTATCAACGTCTTGCATTGGTATGGCACATGGCTGTTATTGATGAACCAGTATCAGTGCCATATTGTTAACCAGAGCTCATAGTTTATTCATATGTCCTTAGTTTTCACCTGTTGTCTTTTTCTGTTCCAGGACTGTATTCAGGATGCCACATTACATTTAGTCATTACGCCTCTTTTGGCTCTGCTTGGCTGTGAGGGTTTCTCATAATTTTCCTTGTTTTTGATTTCCTTGAACATTTTGAGGATCGGTCAGGAATATTGCAAGGTGTCCTTCTCTTGGAATTTGTCTGATATTTTTCTCACAATTGGACATGATTGGGGGTTATCGTAGAGGTAAAGTTTCATTTTCATCATATCATATCGAGGGTTTGTACTATCAACATGATTTATGATCGTTGATGTTGACCTTGATGACGTGGAAGTGTTTGTCAAGTTTTTCCACTGTAAATCTTTTGTTTCCCCCGTCCATGCTATAATCTTTCCAAGAAAGTCTCTATGCATATCCAACACTTAATGAGTGTGGAGTTATATCCCTCGTTCTTTAGGACAGAATAGCTACATACATTATTTGGAATTTTTCTGCATGGAAGATTTGTCTCTTCTCTCTCATTTATTGATTTATTTAATCACTTATTTTATATCAGTATGAACTCATAAATGTTTATTTTATACTGTGGGCTATAATATTACTTGATTTATCTTTTTGCTCAGATTATTCTAACTTTGGTCACTGAAAGCTCTTACAGTTGACTTCTATGCCCTTTTGACATAGACCCACAACACGTGTTTGTTTGTTTTTTTCCACTTTTTTATTTTCTGGCATTGTAAAATGCTCTGGGTTCATCTAGTGTATTTCCTGCCTCAAGCCTAGAATCAATGATTTTTCTAACGACCCCTGGTTGTTTTTATTGGAGAATGGTATTGGAAATGGTGAGTGCTAGGTGTGTTCACTGTTGCTGGAGCCTTGTTTCTTCTAGCCCTGCCAGCTGACTGAGCAAAGATGTGTATATAATTATATATATATGCTAACCCATTTATGTATACAAATGTATAAATATTACTACATTCAGCTAAACGTGGGTTCATACTGATATGTCCAAGTCTAATCAGTTACCACTTGGATCATGCCAGCCCCCACTCCTTACTTACCTGTAAAGTTCCACACCAACAATGAGAAACCTGGCTCCCACCATCTGCCATCTACTTACTTAATTGTTCTAGTCCAATATAGGGGTATAGCAGCATTAAAATCGTGAATGCCTAAAATTGTGACTCCCCCATGGGGAACAGCTTTATCCACTAGATTATAGTCCTCATGTGCAGTTCCTTTTGCCTTTAGTCTCATAAAACCCATTCATTTCCAAAGTTAACTTATGTCAGCACCTTTTCTCCCATCTTCTTCAGTGAGATTGTTTTAGATATTTATATATAGTTATTATCACAGTCTGCATTCCTTCCTGAATCCCCTGACCTCCTAAATTATTATTTTTAAAAATTTTGTAGACATTAGAATTTGTTTTTTGTGCTGTAAAATTTTATGGGTTTTGACAAATGCATAATGTCATGTATCTATAATTACAGTGTCATACAGAAAAATTCCCCATGTGCTTTAGATGCTCATCCCCCTGGCACCCCCTGGCCCCAACCACCAGCTCTGGGCAACCACTGATCTTTTTACTGATATCTCTATAATTTTGCCTTTTCCAGAATATCATATAATTGGAATCATATAGTAGATAGTCTTTTCAGACTTGGTTCTTTTTACTTAGCAATATGCATTTCAGGTTCCTCCTTATCTTTCCATGACCCCATAACTAATATTTTTTATATTTTTGAATAATATTCCATTCTCTAAATGTACCACAGTTTATCTGTTCACCTATTAAAGGATATGTTAGTTACTTCCAGTTTCTGGTGATTATGAACAAAGCTGTTATAAGTATTTGCAGGCAGGTTCTAATGTGAACATGAGTTTTCAAATTAGTTGGGTAAATACCTAGGAATCTGAACAGTTTTTTGGTTAAGAAAATTCAAATTAGGGGTCCCTGGCTGCCTCAGTCAGAGGAGCATGCGATTCTTGATCTCGGGATCATGAGTTTGAGCCCCATGTTGGGTGTAGAGATTACTTAAATAAATAAAACTTAAAAAAAAAAGAAACTGCAAATTATCTTCCAAAGTAGATGTTTCATTTTGCATTCCCACCAGCAAATAAGGAGAGTTCCTGTTGCTATGCATCCTTGCCAATATTTGGTATTGTCAGATTTTATATATGTGGTGGTATCACGTTGTTTTAATTGAAATTCCCTAGTGACAGATGATGTTAAACATTTTTTCATGGATAAGTGTGATGGTTCATTTTATGTGTCAGTTTAGGTAGGCTATAATATGCAGATATTTGCTCAAATACTATTCTAGATGTGTCTGTGAAGTTTTCTTTTTTCTTTTGAATAAGATTAACATTTAAATCAGTACATTTTGAGTAAAACAGATTGTCCTCCATAATGTGAATGGACTTTATCCAATCAGTTGAAGGCCTTAAGAAAAAGACTGACCTCTCCCAAGAAAGAGGGAATTCTACCAGCAGACAGCTTTCAGAGATGAACTGCAGCTCCACCCTGGGCCTCTGGTCAGATGGTTCACTGCACCCTGCAGATTTTGAATTTGTCAATCTCTACAATGGTGTGAGTCAATGACTTAAAATCTCTCTCTCTCTCTGCATGCACACATACACACACACACACACACACACACACACACACCCTATTGGTTCTATTTCTTCGGAGAACCCTAAAACAATAACTATCTGTCCTAGTGTTGAACATGAAAATAATTGAATGATTTATGGGTAAATCAGATAAATCTGAGTAACAGTGACACTTAGATACTCATTATAGTATATTTTTTTCCCAGTGCTAACAGCTCTTGTGTTGTTTTTCAGTCTTAAGTAGCACATCCATGCTCAGTTTAGCTTCACCTCAAATGTAGATTAGGGAAAATGATAGCAACATTATGGTATGTGGGGCTAGGGACATAGGTAGGCTATGCCTAATTGTATTTCCAGACTTTTATCATAGTTCCAGAGAAAGAACATCTTCGCTGGTTTACAATTTATGGGAGTTGTAGTTTTCTTTAGTAACCACAGAAGTAATTACTATGAGCATATTTTTTAAGGAAAATGTTTTCTTTATGACATTACCTTATGCTTCTCCTTACTATAATACTGAAAAACACTGAATTCTATTTGGCTCTAATGCAGAAGGGTGGAAAAGAAGAAATAGGTGATTTAAAGTGAGGTAAACCCAGGGGTGCCTTTTGGATCTTTCCCTTATGGTGTAGCCTTGGATAAATTTCTGTGCATCTGGGTACTCCAGTTTCTTCACTTGTTTACATGGTGTGACAGTTAATTTTATGTGTCAACTTGATGAGGCTATGGGGAATGCAGATATTTGGTCAAACATTATTCTGAATGTATCTGTGAGGGTGTTTCTGGATAAGATTAACATCTAAATTAGTAGCCTGAGTAAAGATTGTCCTCTCTAATGTGGGTGGACCTCATCTAATCAGTTGAAGTCCTGAATAGAACAAAAAGGCAGAGTAAAGGGAACTCTTCTGCCCGAATGCCTTTGAACTGGGACATTGGTTTTATCCTGCCTTTGAGCTCAAACTGAAACACTGGCTCTTCTTGGGCCTTGAGCGTGCTGGCATTCAGACTGGAACTACACCATTGGGTCTCTAGATTGCCAGCTGCAGATTTTAGGACTTAGCCTTCATAATCACATTGGAGCAAAATCCATATTATACATACATATATATATATATGACATATTGAATATATATACACACAAATATATCCATATACATAGATACATACATGTCACATATATGTATACATATACATGTAAGATAAAGTTTGCCTTTTCTACAAAACCATTTTCATATCAAGTATCATTTTATTAATGTCTATTAGAACATAAGAAAGATTCTGAAACCAACTTTCTATAAATTAGAAAATATTTAATTTAACATGATAAGTATGTCTGGCTGTCCATAATACACAAAGATAAAGTTATGCACACTGTTTATGCCTGGTTGAGTTTTTTCCTTCCATTTCTCCATCTTCATCAAGGATGAAAATTCTGGGTCAGGTAAGTTGTGAATAATAATAATTTCCTCTCTCTGGTTCACAATATAAAGAATGAATTAATCTTAATCCAAAATCATGATAAATAAAATGTCCAACAATTACCTTTCAATGTAAATGAAGAACTAAATTGTAATAATTGTTATGAAGTGTAATAATGAATGCATTGTAATAATATACTCCTTGTAGGTGTGAAGTTTACTTCAATTATTTATGCAGGGTTTTGAATAGCAAATGGATTTTTCTTCTAAAAGTTGTTCTATTTTCTTCAATCAAGTAATGATTAAAAGTTTGAGACTGAGAAATAAGATGTAAATATATTTCCAATTTTATTTCGTTCAAACTTCCTTCATTTTTAATGCCCTCTTCAATGTGATACAACATATTTTGGGAACATGTGGAAGATAAGGTGATGACTTTGAGTCTTGTTTGCCATAATAATAATACTTTTGGAAGCCTTCACATATGTTGACAGTATTGTTAATTTCTCCCCCAAAAGTTTAGCCCATAAAGAATGCTTAAAATGCCAGTTAAATATACCACTTTTATTACCAAAATACCACATAGAAAATATCTGCCAACTGCAGTTGCTTTACATTTAGAAAAACGTGAAATTCACTTTTGAGCTCCCAATCTGTCAAGACTTGTGAGGTGTCTGAGATTTTGCCCTTTTCCTGGTAAAATACATGAGACTCCTGGGACAGAGATGAAGAACTTATTACTCATGGCAAATGATGTAGCGTGAGCTTCATATTTCTCTTGCATCCCAAGTCCCATGGGGGTGACATGGAAGTGGCTGTGGTCAAGGTCGATGTGTGTCACAGTTGAGAAACTCGAGTTAAGAAAACCCTAATCTTTTAAAAGGCTTCAAGTAAACAGGTCCAAACTCTCGCTCAATGAAAGACATTGTCTTTATTATCCTGGGCATCATACAAATTTCCCTGGTGTCAGAGGAGACACTCTCTCAAGTTTCCAACATTTCATGCTATACAGACATCTTTGAGAAGATATTCTGGAACAAAACTATCAGTGTTTCTGTTTGCAAGATATGCAGAAATGCAAGAGACACATTGCAAATTGTCTCTCAACACAATCTCTACTAGACTTTTCCTGGGACAACCAATACATTTCAGGATGATATAACAAGGTTAATTATTTTTTGACAAAGTACTAGATATCATGTTATCACTAAGATGTACAGTTTTGAATTTGTCAGTTGATACATCATTTTAAAAATCATACATTCCATTTCCATATATACTGTAGGAATAATTTTTTGGAAAGTTTGTGAGCTTTTCTTTTCTCTTTTATCCCAAATTATGAACTAGATAAGGTAAAAATACTTTTTGTATTAATAGTCATAGAAAGTGAGGGAATTATATTAATTTTTTTATTTGAAAATATTGTGGGGTCAGTTTGCTAGATTTTCAATTATTTTTTCATTTTCAAAGTTCTAATTCTTTCTTTTGCAGGGACATCATTAAAATTAATATATTGAAATCTGTTACTTTTCTTGAGGTTCGTACATGTAATAAAATTATTTTCTAAATTTGTCATCAAATTTTTTTTTTAAAGATTTTATTTATTCATTCGAGACACAGGGATACAGAGAGAGAAAGCACGAACAGGGGGAGAGGCAGAGGGAGAAGCAGGCTCCCTGCTGAGATAGGAGCCAGATGTGGGGCTCGATCCCAGGACCCTGGGATCATGACCCGAGCCAAAGGCAGACGCCCAACCCTCTGAGCCACCCAGGTGCCCCCAAATGTTTTTTTTTTTTTAAAGCATGAAGTTCAAATGAAATGGGAGTTTGCTGAGGTACAGAGGTAATTTTTTCAAATATTGTCACTACTTACTCTTTAAGTTCCAGCATTAGATCTTAAACATTTCCTATAATTTTCACATTATCATTTTTAACATAATAAAGCAATCTTTTTATGGACAACTTGTTTTAATTTAATGAAAAATTACTATTACCATCAACTAAGAGACTGTCATACTACCAATAACCTTTGAAAAAATGCACAGAAAGCTTTTAACAAAAACTTCTTTGGAGTATATGATTATGCCACTAGCAGGGAAAAATTACTTGTCCTTGTTCACAAACCACTGTAAGTTATGGTAATACAAAATTAAACTGTGAAATCTTAATGTGCCAATTATAGTGACAGACAAAACCATACACCACAAAATCAAGAAATAAAATTAAGTAATCATTTTCTAGCCCATGTGTGGGTGTTTCCAGTGAGTGCGTTCTGCCCGTGTCCCTTCCCCACTGTTCTTACAATCTGCTGCCGTGCTTTTTTGTGATGTGTGTAGTTCTTCCTCGGGACTTGGGAGGTGTGTTTTAATATATTCTATGCTGAATTGTTTTATATTCTGTCCCTTCCCATCCTGTTCTCTTCTATTCTACCTCCATTCCATTCTAGTCCATCCCCTTCACTAAAAAATAGTGGTCCCAACTCCATTTATTTCATCATTCATTCATTGTTTTTGATCTGCAGTTAAAAAAGGTAACACGTTCTGTATGTTAAAACAACAAAAGTTGTTCCTAAATCTAAGAGTCATGTAATTACTTCTAATAGAGATGTGATTTTGGTATTAAAATGATAACACAGAGAAATAATACACAAGCATCAAAAATGGCTATAGTATTTGTTTTAGAAAAATTACTTTTATTTGACCCCAAGATTTGTGTTTTCTTTTATAACACATTCTTTGATCCACAAATCTACCAGTCTTTGAAATCTGAAAGAAAAAAGCAATAGACTGTTACATTGTTCTTGTCAATTCTGATATGGACTGGACAAATTGTGTCACAATACTTTTTTGTTTCTAGATCATAAATAATCCTGTTCATGTAAGTACCAGATAACTAGTCCCTCCCTCTGCATATAAGCAATGTCCTTAAAAGGATGTCATAGGGAATTAAATGAAAAACTCTTGTTCTGGGCCTCCTGAGTGGCTCAGTCAGTTAAGCGTCTGCCTTTGGCTCAGGTCAAGATCTCTTGTTCTGTGCTCTAAGAAATAGTTCTAGAAAATAGTTGTTGGAAATGGATGAGAAAGATCATTTTGCTACTTAAATTATCAAGTATATTTGCTAAAATTTCTCTGAAGATTTATTTATAATATGATGAATGCCAAGTGGTGAGATAGGATCTATTTGTCCATGCATTGAGGACATGGAATCAAACAAATTGGTTTGTTTGAGTTAGCACATTTTATTAGTCTGTGTGAAAAATATATAGAATATTTAACTAAAAAGGGAGAGTAGAAGAGTACTAAGTTAAATAATTTGTCAAATGCCCAGTGATAATACATTTCTGAAAATTATGATTACAAAGTTAAATATTCCATCTTTAAAGTTAAGAAATCCCACTGTTATGCATTGTGGTTTTTGCAGGGAGTAGTTATTTTCCTTTGTCTGAAATCTTAAGAAAATTAACTCATGTGAGGAAAGAAGTTATAAGTACAGCTAAAGGTAGAAGAATGGCTTTTACTTTTATATTTACATTCATTTATTCTTTCTTTCTTTTCCTGATGGCTTGTGGTCAAGGTGGTACTATTGTATATGAAGTGCTTTTGTTTGTTTTTTGTTTTCTTTTTTAACTTTGGGAGCAAGGCTTGTTAAAATGAATTTCCTACAAAGTATAGTTTCCATAGCAACTGTAACTTTTATTTTCACGTGTACCATTTAGAATTAGTTGACAATAATAATTATAGACTACTTTAAGATAAAACATTGGCTGTACAGCAAAGACGTGTATAAAGACATGGTTTCAGGAAAATTGTCCTGGTTTACTTTTTGAAGGAGGATTTGGTTTTCTTATTTAGAGAGATGATTGAAATTCTATCTACATATCCATTGTGAAGTATTGGGGTGATTATTGTTACATGTCAAGGAACATCTACCTCCCATAATTTCAAAATCTCTTTTGTTACCCTAAATTTTTATTTCTCTCTCTCTTCCTCTGTCTCTTTCTGTTTGTGTGTGTGTGTGTGCATGCATCAAACTTGTCAAAATTTCTTTTGTTCAATTATTATTTCTCTGGAAATAACTTGAGTACTGAACAATAGAATAATGTAGAAACTCCATATATCACCTTATCTTCTTTTAATTAGAAAGCCCCTTAGACTATAAACCTTCTAAAGAAGGCATAGTAAGGAGCATATAATTGGAAGAAATGTCACTCAACTTAGAACATGAAAAGGAAATCCAAAAGTTAACCTATTTTCCCTGTTACTTTACATTTAGTTGCTTCATGTTGTTGAAAGCTAAATGTGTTTTTCTACCTTAATGGTTTTACATAAGTTAATATATAAACATGAAAGTATTTTTCAGAGTCATTGGATTATTACCAGTGTCCTATTAAAATAGTATCATCCTGAATGTGATGGTCAGAAATGAATAAAACAGGATTTAAATTATTGAAATTTCCCCCTGAAATATCATTTTATTAGTGCTATTTCTTTGTTCAAGAATAAAAGTAAGTGGCACAGCAATAAAAATTCTGTGCCGCATAACTAACTATAGTGCACATCAATAGACAATAATGATAAAAGTGTTTTGTAGGATATAAAATGTTCCTCGGAGGTAGAGAAAAGCATAAGCAGATGAGAATTCTCTCTATAACTCTTAGCATGCGAGGGTCCAGTGGGGTAAATAACGTGCTGTGATGGGGTGCTGTGGCTAGTGGAGGAAGTAGAGGATGACTACTAGCTGCTATTCTGAGACCAACTGCAGCAGTGAATGCTCTGGTCACCCACCAACTCCTTCTTCTAAAATTTCCCTCACAAAGAGAGGGGCATGGGATTCATGGAGGGGCTACTTCTGAACATGCATGGAGAAGCCGACTGGGGCAGTTCCAGGGTTTGACGTTGGTGGCCATAAAAATCCCTCACTCAGATCTCCTTCTGAACGGAACATGGCTGACCGACAGCCTGAGCTGTTGCCTTCTGAGTGCGGGGCCCTTTCTAAAAGAGATGGGCTACTTTTGCTCACGACTCTGCGTCAACTCGGTTGACATTTTCTCAGAACTAGGCTATTATCAGAGACTCTTTTTTTTACCCAGTCCTTCTCTCTCCTTCTTCTTTACCCGCGTCAGATTTGCATCATGGTCTGAAGGTTCTTCCCACCTTCTCTAGACTCCTGTTTATCCTTCACAGGCTTTTTTTTTTTTTTTTTTTCCCTCCAAGTAAATGTCTTAGATGTCATCAGTATTACAATAATCACCCGTCTTGGCATCTGCTTCTCAGAGGACTTGAATTAACATAGAGTTTGGAGAAAATATAAATAATTTGGTGGTGGATGTGGTAATCATGAGCTATATATTGGACATTCAGGTGTAGATATTGAACAGGCAGTAGCATACACAAATCTGAAAATGCAGGAATTGAGACGGGTTAATCTGGAGATAGAAATTTGGGAGTTGACTATCAGTGATATTTAAGCCATGAAACAGGATGAACAATGTAAATAGAGAGAAGAAGAGGTCTGAGGATGAAGTCCTGATTGAACACCTCAACCAGAAAAGATGAGTGAGCAGGGCATCAGGGGGAAATCAAGAGAGTGCAACGGGCAGGAAGTCAAGTGAAGGCAGTGCTTCAAGGAAGTCGATAATCTTGTAAAATGCTGCTGATGGATCAAGCACCAAGAATTCTGAGAATTAAGGATGGAATTTAGCAATGATGGGGTAATTGCTGACCTTGAGAAGAACGGTTTTAGGATATGTAGGGATGGGAGGCTGATTTGAAGAATAGGGAAAAAATAGTGAATATAGAAATGAAGTGAGTGAATATAAAAGTGCTGTCACGGAGTTTTGCCATCAAGGAGACCAGAGAGCGGGGTGTTTCCTAGAGGGTGACATAGATTCTAGGAGTTGTAAAAATTCATTTGTTTGCTTTTTTTGTTTGTTTTTAAGATAGGAAAAATTAATCACATTTATATGTTGATAGAAATGATCCAGTAGCGAGAGGGAAAAGTGATGGTATAATAGGGAGAGGGATAGGCTTTCTGAAGCAATGTCCTAGAGTTGGAGAGGAGGGATAGGATGGACAGTTCAATCCACATAATAAGAGGAAAGGCAGAGTGAATAGGCACAGGTGGAGGTAGGTGGATAAATGTGGGTGTCGGCCCTTCTGGAAAATTTGATTCTATTTTCTGAGTGAAAGTGCAATGAAAAGGATATTTATCTAGAGAGAGTGAATACATTTAGGAATTGCAGTATGATTGCCTAGCAGCATTAAGAACCCATTCGTGTTGTAGGCAAGAATGTAAAATGAAAGCAGTCTGCATACGTTGTTTTTTTTTTCTGTCCTCGTGATCAGTTCTGCGGGGGCAGGCACACGGAGGCACGAGATTGGATTTAACTGGGATTTGGGTCTTACCAATTCCATACCAGGAAGAGAGGGGCAATGGAGTTGAGGGGATAAGCAAGGGAGTAATTCTAATAGAAGGCAAGGGAAGACGTTTCCCATTAGCCCTAAAGACATACCACATAAGCAATTGCCAGTGGGGTTTATGAGTAAAACTCTCCTATGTGACATTTTTCTTTCATGTATCAGCATGGCTTGGAAAGAAGTTTGGGAGTGGTGGTGCTTTGTGAAAGAAAATCACCAAGGGAAGTACTAAAACATGTCATTTGCCAATGGATATCTTGGACCTGAATTGAAGGATCGATAAGACAGAGATATTAATGGTTAATATTTCAAAAGAGCAGACTTTTCATGTTAACAAAATATTTCAGTGGAAATGTTTGCAAAGCATTAATCTTACCCAATGATAATCTTTTGCTTGGATAACTTGGGCCAGCATATATATTTTCTACAAGAGCTTAGTCAAAGATTTTAATCAGAGTAAGAATTCCACATTGAAACACAGCACTGAGATTTCTACCTCAGTTAATTCTTTGTGCATCTAATACATCATACTTAACACTAATTTGCATTAAAATGATAAATGCAACAATTCCTTGTATATATAGGGAAAAAACCAGTAAAACATGAACATCATGCCACTTCTACTAGAGATACCATAGTGATTTCTTAAAATTGCTCTTTTAGGTGTTCAAACATTACCTCTGTGCACGCAATGTTTTTAATTAGTGTTCTCTAAATAGCTTAAAGAAAACCAGTAATTCCATTATTTATATTGCCAAATTAAATATTGTTTTGTAACAATAATTCTTACAGTTATGAAAAATATCGAATGTTTTTAAATGATGGGCTATAAAATTAACAGTTATTTCATATGTTACTTAAATTAACTTTGGTTTTCTTATATGTACACTGCTGAATAAGTACACTGATATTTTCTCTAACAGCAAAGTTGACTAGGCAATGGTATTTAAAATTTTCTTTTGAAATGTCCACATCTTGACAAAATATATACTGCTAACATACCACATTTGTGAAGAACATGTTTAGAATCTTTGGTGGTAGAAAAAAAATATATATAGAATACATACAGTTTTTTCATTTTTCATTTTTTTTGTTTTTTAGCTATTAATTATTCTATTAATTATTCTAAAGATAATATTTTTCTTGTCTAATAATGACGATAAAGCATGACAACAGCTGTTCCTTATAAGCACCATTCCACCTCTGAGAATAAGCTGAAATTTTTCTTAAGGCATATTAAACCTCTCCATCCACAAGAAATTGGCCTGCCTGGCTATGAAGTGAATCCCTACCCACAGGTTGTGTGGGAATAATGAAATCTATAATATGACTTTTAGGAGTATCATTTTTGGGGTCCAGGAGATTAGGATTCATTCCTGGCTCTGTCACCTGTACATGGAGTGTGTGAATTTAGGCAGGTTATTTCATCTTCGTATGCCTCAGTCTTATCATCTGTGTTCCCCTCAAACCCTCGAACAGAATATTAAGTACAAGAGAATAGGACTTAGTCTGGTTTAAGAATCTCCAGTGCCCAACCCACAGATATGTTCTAAATAAATATTTGTTGAATGAATAAATGTAATGGACTAATACTTAAAACAGTATAATAATAATTGTTTAGTGGGGATATTTTGGGATTAATGACATAATACACAGTGAGTATAGAGCACAGACCTGGATCAGAGCAACTATTCTTAATGAGGAGAGTTCTAGAGAAGCCACGGTAAGTTTGGCTTCTGTATCTAACTTGTGTTTTGCCTTCAGACTATGGATGGGATTTATACTAGAATTAGTGACCCTATGCCATACTCCAGCACCTGTGAATTGTGGAAGAGGGAAAATATTTATTTTATTACCATTTATAGCTCCTAAATCTTTCATAATATTTGGGAGAAGTGGAAATAAGCCAAGCGGATTAAAATATTTTAGCATACAATCTAAAACTCATGACATCATTGAAAATGTTTTCAGAACTTAAGCATGCATACCAGAAAACCGGAGGGAGTATATATGATATTTTATTGGTTTAAGATGCATATTTAAAATTTTTACATATCCAAAATCTGGATGCATTTTATAATCAATGGCCTCTTATAATTGATTGGCTTCTCTCTTCTTTCCTTCCTTCCTCCTTTCCTCCCCCCCTTTTTTGTGGTTCATAATATAATAGGGTGTTTTAAATAGACTTGGTTAACTATGGTACAGCCATATATTAAAGCACTATTTCTCAATGTGTATTTCTTATCACCATCCAACCCTGGCAAAGAGGCTCTTAGGCATTTTTTCCCCCTAATTTTCCACCCCATGAAATTTTAACACCATAGATATACTCTATATCTATACACGTATTGCATGTATATATCTGTTTTATGAATAAAAGGACTGATATTTTTGCCCCCCAAGAACCAATTTCATCCCCTTGGGGGCACTGTTAAACACACTGAAAATGCAGGTATTAAAGTGATACTCCATATCACTCTTAGTTTTTAAAATCTCCTTAACTAGAATATTGGGAATCATAAACTAATTCTTAGGTTTATAACTTTTGGTTTTAATCATATAACAGGATGTCCATGAATTTTATCATTATCACGGATGACCGTCAAAATGTGTGCAGTTTGAACATTTGCTATTTGCCCCAACAGTTGGAAAACTATCCATAATATTTTTTTGTTAACAAATAAAAGATCTTCAAGTTCAACCAGTGATATCATTCAACATATCATTCTCATTTTATGAAATAAGACTATTTAATAATTTCACTGTATATATTCAGGATGTTCACTACTTCACCTTTACATGTTTGTGATTTTAAAGACATAATTTGAACACTACATCAATAAAGAGATTTTTTAAGACCATCTGATTTGCCAGGGGTGCGGGAGACACCTGCTCTAGACTACATTACTGCATTCAGTGGGGAGGATGAGGAGGCACAGTTCTCGAAGCCTCTATGTAACACTCTTCTGCTGTCAGCTAAGCAGTCTGGGGATTCCCACCTCCGATAGTAATGATGGGAATCAGAACTTAGTCCCTCTGTGACCAGCGGTTTGCACCAGAGGGAAGACAGGGTCACCACCTATGGCCATCAAATCAGGATTTTCGCTTGCAAAGCGAATTGTTGTATTTAACAGCTTTAACTGATGGAAAAAGGAGTGATTTCTTTACTTGGAGAATGTCTTTAAATAGCGAAGTTGTTGAGTATGTTCCTAAAGATTCACTTATCTTTGCTCTGGGCTATGCAGTTTAACTCCCATTCTCTTAGGTTAGTGGTGCAAAGAACTTCTAAAATTAGTGATACGTAGAACTTGAAACTTTGTTGTATGTATTGCACTATTATTTTATATTTGACAATTCAGACATTTGGCCTACTTGTATTGGGTTGTGTTAAATGACTAGTTTTGAGACTCACTGTGCACTTGGTTTGGGGGATGTGAACTATTCTAGCAGACCAAGCAATATATCAGTAAAAACTAACACGGGTAGTACTCAAAAGAGACTCTTCAACAGTATACAGACATCCATTTCAAGGCTTTATCAGTTGAGTTAGTTGTACACAAGCTTTTGTACATAAATTGAAAGTGAATTCAAAACCAGAAATCATCTCCCCCACTGCTCCTAGTACTTGCCCTTTCTCTGCCTTTTAACCGAAGCATCTCCATGATACTCCGGGCATAGACATCCCTCAAGTTAACACTGATATATGAATCAGTGGCTATATTCTTGGTGAGCTTCTTCAGAGCTTCCCGCTGTCTAACGGCTGCTTCCTTGAGCTTTAAGGTGAAATAGCAAGCGGAGAAGCGGTCGTTAATAATAGCAATAGGCAAGGCCAAGACAAGGATTCCTGATAATATACACATGAAGGCCACGATTTTGCCTGTGGTGGTGTCAGGTCTAATGTCCCCGTAGCCCACAGTAGTCATGGATGTCGTGGCCCACCACCATGCACAAGGGACACTTGTGAAGGTTGTGTCAGGAATGCTTTGCTCAGCAAAATATTCCACCGTGGAAAATATAGAAATTCCCACAGACAGAAATAGGAGCAGTAGGCCGACTTCTTCGTAACACTGGGTGATTGTCATCCCGAGTGAGCGTAATCCTGGAACAGAACAACTGTCGTCAGTCACTGGCACCCCTTCGTCCCTCGCCACCTTCCACTTCCCTCTCTTCCCGTCTCCTGCCCGGCTCTCTGCCCACAAACGTGCATCTCACATGTGACATGTCTCCAGCACTGGGCAGTGTTCTGGGGATACTGAGATGATAAATCATAATCTTTTTCTTCAGGGAGCTCATAGTCTAGTTGGTGGGGCCAGATTGCAAAGGATAGAAAGAAATCTAGTTAGATTCATTCATGCACTTATATATTTACTAAACACCCACTAGTTATACAAAAAAAAAAAAAAAAAAAGGTGACAGATGAGACTACAAGGCAGGCAGGGGATGTATGACAGGAATTATACTTTAGTCCATAAAATGGGAGACTTGTGCATCATGGCAAGTGGAGGGCTCACTTAGCCAGACCTGCATTTCCATGTGTCACTTTGGCACACTTTTCTAACATTTTATGTGTCTGCTTTACTCACCCTCCTAACGAAGTGGAACACTGTCAGGGCATTGTTATCTGAGAGCCAGAAGCAGTAAAGGATGTCCACCATGAGAATGAAGTGAAGCAGCAGGAGTGAGTTAAGCATCAGTGACCGCACTGACACACGAGAACATTCTACGTACATTCACAGGGCATTCTTAAAGGTTTATCAGGAGGGATTCCTCAACTCCCGTGATACCCACTCAAATTCGCACCCATAGTACCAAAGCTATAGGGAAACATTTCCCTTGAGTACATAGAATTTCTGCTTTCCTGTAAGGAGACAGACCTGAATACAGATTATTCCTTCACTGCAAAAAGGTATGGGGGACTGAAGCTACTGGGAAATTCACTCACTATGAGGCATTGGTGCATTCCCTACTGCTCTTCTGAGGATTCACTGAACCCCTGGGAGACATACCCAAGAGAGCCTAATCCCATCTCCAGAGACTCAACCCTAAGGAGAGTCAGATGAGTCCATAATGGGACTACAATTTTGAATAAGGTATCTCCCCTGACACCTGAGTTCACAAACACTGCTGAAGGGGTATCCACATTTCGAAGTCATATCAGCCTGAAGTCATAATGATGCTGTCTCTGAAGGTCAAAGCAATGCCTCCTAGAATCATTTTAATTTTTATTCACTAGAGACTATTTGAAATTTCATTAAAATGCCATTTGTGCTCTCATTATTTTAAAATTTGGTTCTTAAAACTTCAAGATGTTCTTAAATTATTTACCAGCTATTTTTAAAGATTAAGGAATATTAATTTTGACGTTTAACTTCAAAAGAAGATTCTTTTTAGATTGTCTTTAGAATATCTTTTAGAAAGCTGACCTTGATGTGTCTGCATTGAATTGTATTTCTGAAATATATTGACAGCATATAGAAGAAAAGCACAATATTTAGAAGACTTTTCATTTCAAGATGAAATGTTCTAAATAATTTTGTAAAGAAACACAAAGTGGTCTAAATTTCTGCATGCTACATCTATTAACTCAGATAATCCTTAAAAAACAATATGAAATTGATGTAATTATTGTGCCATTTTACAGATGAGGAGACTGAGGCACAGAGAAGTGGCATATCTAGTACAGAGCTGCAGAGCCAGGACTTAAACTTTGGCTCTCTGGCCCACCATTGCCCTCCTGTTATTCTAGAATACCTCTCATCTTATATTTACAGTTAATACATGGGGAACTATGTCATCTATGTCTGTATATTGCAAAATGTAATGCTTAAGATAAAATTGTCAAATATTTATGTAAGCGTTCATATCCTTTCAATAAATTAAGGCTTCATTAATACTTTGTACTGCTTTGGAACTAAAAAAAAAAAAAAAAACCCTTGAAGAGGTGACACGGTGGAAATTACCATTATTTTCTTTTTCTTTTCTTTTGGGAAAAAATGTAGTCTTTACTGGGTGTTTTTAAATCGAATCTTGTGAGGAGTTTATAAATACTAGAAGAAAGCATCCTATTATGGGTGTCAGAAAACAAAGAGTGGTACTTGTAAAAGTTGTTGGAAACCCCATTATCAAATCCCTGCTATGTGAGAGTAGCTAGGAAAATACACTACCAAAATGATGTTAGGAGAAGTCCTAATTACCTCAGACATGTGGGGAAAAAAACATATTTGAAGTTAATTTCTCCCTATATTAATAGGGAGAGACAATGACCGTCAACTTCTTTTAGGTGACCAGTTAGGCACATATCTGGGGAAATAAGGTGGTAGTAGGACTTTCTAGCTAAATTATTTGTATTCTTGTGTATTGCATTTATATGTACCATATTAACATGGCATTCTACTCCACTGTATCTTAGTATAGTCCACACAAAATCCCTTGTGAGCTTGTTAAAATGCATGCTCCTCAATCCACCCCCAAATACTAAAATCTGTCTTTTCACAGACTAGGTTCAGAATTTGCCTTTTAACGAGCTTTTCATCAAAATCTAACAGAAGGTAACTCCAGAACATCCAACAGCCACAGGACCAGCCACTGAGAATTGCTGCCCTCAGGAACACAAGAATCATCTTTAATGGATTTGTGTGACTTCCCCTGACATTGACTGTAACTTTCATGCACAATTGAGTGTTGTGTGGAGATTCTTCTAGGGCGAGTGTTCATTAGATTTTCATTAGATTTTAAGGAATTCCTGTTACTATATCTCTCATGCATCCCGGTTTAGGGACGAGAAAATTCTCATACTAGATAAAGCATTTAATCAGTGTCTTCAACTTTCCTACAAAGCAAATATTTCCACTGTTTCTTCAAAAATCATGGGATGGCCACCAGTGCCTGGTCATCCCAGTTTCTGCGTGGCTAAAGAAAGCCCTGCAAGGCTGACCATCTTTTTTGCCCAGGAACGTGTGTGGTAAGCCCTTCCTTGGACACAGAAGAGAAACTGGCTTATGTCCCTATAGATTATGAACAATTTATGCATATTTTACGTGCTGTTTATGCATATTTTATCTAGAACCTGCTAGAGGCAGAGTGTCTTTAATTTTTGTACAACTTCTGAGCACTGGGTTAAAATAAACTGAGGGTAACAAGGGGTCAAACTGTTTTTCACACGTCTTAGGGAGAGAAGGAGTGTGAGAGGCATCGTCTCTATACCTGTGATAGCAACTTCAGGGTTTTGCTTCCCAATCCCTTTTTGGAGACCCTGGTTGGGTAAAGGATGGGAGGTGGTAATTCTGAGTATCAATTCACTGCACTTCTCTTGGGACTGTAGTCAAGCACTAATGTTCACAAACAATGGCAAATTAAAAAAGCATCACTGAAATTTGAATACCTGTGGAATGTCTGCCCAGCTTTAGCATGCGTAGAGCCCTGAGCAGCCTCAAAACCTGCACAATGCGCCCCACATTTTCCAGCTCCTGTGTCGTCTGGCTCCCACTCAGGCTCTCCACCAGAAGAGTGATGTAGAAGGGCAAGATGGCAAGGAGGTCGATGATGTTTGGCACCTTTCTCAGGAAGCGGCACCTGTCCCGCACACACAGGAAGCGCAGGACAAACTCCCCGGTGAACCAGCTAATACACACATATTCCAGGATTTCCAGCAGCTGCAGGTCCAGCCAGCTTAATTCAGCTGACATCAGGGCCATGTTGACGATGGACACCACCACAAAGATGATGGAGATGACCCCAAAGATTCGAGCAGCTGTGGAAGATCCAGGTTTCTCCAGGATGTTCCAGAGCTTCTGACGGACAGTGGGACAAGGTCCTTGGGAGAAGTCCTGTTCACTCTCATGTTGACTCTCCTGGTCTTCTGTGTCCTTCTTAAAGTCTAACGTTTCACTCAGCTCCTTTCTTCTGAAGTATCTTTTAGAGAAAACAACTTGGTGATTAGTCTAACTTGAAAAAAAAATACAGACGTCAAAAGAAAATTAAACTTAGCAGTGAGGTCATGCTTTTTATTTTGGTAAAAATGCAGAAAATGTCCATTCATATTTAACCCAGGCTGTCTCCTGCCCACAGTACTCAAAATTTCTGTTTAGGATTAGTATTTTTAAAATGAACCTTTCTTGGCAGAAATTTATACAAAAAGATTTATACATAGCAAATCTACTTTAATGCATTTTATTACCCATTTTTCTTGTAACAAGAACAGAAGTTTGCCATTTGGAACTTTTGTGTATGTGCAATGGAAAGGTCCTCATGAAGAAATAGTACTAATAGCAAGATAATAACATAGTCATCATCAAAGTCCCACAAACATTCACAGTCAAGGAACCAATTTTCCATCTCCTGTATTTAAAGCAGTTCTCCATCCAAGTTTAAAGTTAGTGTTCTTCAAAAACGAATGATGTACTATATGTTAGCTAATTGAACGTAAAAAAATGCCAAAAAAAGAATAAAAAATAAAAATAAAATAAAGTTAGTGTTCTAGGCCTGATAAATGGTAATGCTCCCTACTGAAACCTCCATCTCTATCCGTGCATCTTTTGGATTTTAGCTTTTCTGACTCATTTATTCAACCATCAAATATTTATTTCAGGCCTGACCTCCTTTGCCTTAAAAACGAATTGGCACACATTCGTTCAAAAAAGGAAGAGGTCCAAAAAGTTCCAATCCAAGCTGGCTGTGACGCTTTCCAGACCTCCCCGCCACCCCACCTTAACAGCTCGGAAGTGGCCTCAGGTATTGTGAGGCCCGGATTTAGCGAGGCTTGTGTGAAGCTCCTATCTTACCTCTGCGACCCTCTCTCCACTGCGCCCGCCTCCCCGCCCAGCCCCCGCGCGCCTCTCGGGTACCTGTCCCTGCAGCAGGAGTCGATGCTGAGCTCGTCGATGCCCCAGTACTGGATCTCCTGAAGGAAGGAGAGCGCGCACAGCTGCTCCATGACGTGCAGGCGGCCGGTGCGGTAGTAGTGCAAGACGTAGCGGAATGCTTGCGAGCTGCGGTCGAAGAAGTACTCGTTGTCCACGGGGTTGGCATCATCGCAGAACTCCAGGGGGCTGGGCACGGCGGCCAGGGCCCCGGGGCGGCGGCACGAGGCCACCACCACGGCCAGCTTGCCAAGGCGCGTGTGCGGGAAGCAGGACAGCGCCTGCTGCGAGAGCACGAAGCGGCTGCCGCCCACGTTGACCGTGAAGCAGTCCCCGAGCGCCAGGGGCTCCCCTTCACCCTCGCTGCAGAAAACGCTGGAGTCCAGCGAGGTCAGGGAGCAGCTGTCCAGCGGCGAGTCCAGCGGCGCCCGCCCTCGGGGAGGCAGCTCCATCCCCGCCGCCGCTGTGTGAAGGCGCCACAAAGTTGGGGGGCGCGCCGGAAGCCTCGGTCCGGCGAGGGTGGTGGCACGGCCCCTGGTGGCGGCCGGGATTTCCCTGACTCCCGAGGCGGGGGGGTGCCTCCCGCCCGCGCACCCCTCCACTCTCCACCGCCTGTGCTCGTTCCGCCAGTGGCCGCTAGGGCGCGGCGAGCGCGCGATTACAGCGCACCAGTGCCGGGGCGCCCAGGCTGAGGCGAGGGGGGCGGGGGTCGCGCCGGAGGGGGGTGGGAAGCTCCGACGCTGTCTAGGCGGGGACAGCCCCGGGGAACACTGCTGGGCGCCGAGGCCCTTCCCGGACTTACGCCCCCCCTACTGAGTTCGTGCTGGAGATTCCCAGCCCCGGAGGTGTACGGATTGAATGCTTCGCCACCTAGGGCTGGAGAGGGCGGGGAGGGAGAGGTGGGAGGTCTAGAGTGGGGGAGGAGGACAAGAGGACTCTTGGGGGGAACGGACCGAGGCAAGGGGGATGGTAAGACTCACTCCAGCCCAGGAGACCGAGAGGGAAAGTTCAGAAAGCAGGGGAAGTGGTGGCCGGGTCTGAGTTCTTTCCAACTTGAGGCTCTGTCTTCCTCCGTCTTCTTTAACGGCGGCGGCTTCAGAGGCCTCCCCGGCAGTGGTCGCTGGGGGCGTGAGCACGTGGCGGAGGGTGCCCAGGGCGAGGGGGCCGCATCATCTGCTCCCATTCATTCTCTTTCAAGTCTGATTGTCACTCACGCTCTATTTCCTCCTCCCTCCCTCTGCTTTTGACCTCCTGGTTGAGAAATAAGGATAATTGGTGATGACTTTTAACTGAAGTCCCAGTGAGTCACTAAGAACAAGGGGTCACCATTGCCAGTTTCCGCCGCGTATCGAGGCACTTTGCGCCCTTCGGTTTAGCCATTTCTGCCGGTACAAGTTTCCCGGAAAGCAGGCGTTCTAGGCTCGTTCTCCGGCATACAGCGGAGCTCTCATTTTAGGAGAAGGGAAGGCAAAAAGACAAGGAATAGAACGGGCGTGGGCTGGGGCAGGAGTTTAAATAGTAACGACGACTCGGTAAAGGGAGCAGCCGAGCGCCGTGCCCAGGTGAGACTAGAGGTGTGCCCACCGGGCCCCTTGGAGTAGCGCCCCAGCCAACCTGTTGGACACGGGGCGGGGGTGGGGAGGAGGGCAGGGTGACTCACCTTCCGCTCCGGGCACATCTGCGCAGCGCTCGGAGGCCGCGGCTGATCTGGTTGCCTTGGTTAGATCCTCCTGGTGTACACGTGAGGTCTGACTTGACGGGTCCAGGAGGAAGACTGTGTTCGAGGCTGAGCTCGGCGCTGGCGCTTGACGCCTAGCCTCGCATCATCTCCACCGCCTCCGGCTCCGGCCCCTCGGCCGCCCCCGCCCAAGCTAGCGAGCCATTCGCGGTTTCGAGCACCAGCTGTGGGGAATGCTGCGAGCCGAGGGAGGTGAGACCGGAGGAGGAAGAGAAGCACTCCGTGACTCTGAATATTATATTCATCCTGCAGACACCTCAAGGATTGCTGTTTGGATTCCCGTTTCCCCGAGCTGTGTGCTCACAAACGCTCAAGGACAAAATTTTCCATAAGTCTGCTAAACTCAGGATTAGGGTAGTTACAGTAATTGCTTTATGTGGCATGGTTCAAGGTTTTCTCAGTATTTCCAGCAAGCATCTGGGAATCCTGCATTTTTCCAAAAGTCTTTGCAAGAGAGTGTGAAGCACACATCTTTTTTTCCTTGTAAGTAGTTTTAGAAAGTATATATAAAGAGATGAGCAGGGAGCTTAGTACAGTGGGAAAAACTTTTTCATAAATTGACTTGAAACGTAGCTGTTTGGTTCTGGCTTTGCCGAATGGCTGTGGGACCTCCAGCTGTCATTTACTTCATGGGCCTCAGTGCCTTCCGCATCAACATTTCATGTTTCAATAAAAACGCCCAACATTCATTGGGGGCTTACTTTATGTCAGGAAATTTTGTAGTCTTTTTACTCATTCAGTACCTTATTTAGTCATAATAACAATACTATGAGGTAGCAGCATACCCATTTTACAGACGGAGGAAATTGAGGCAAAACAGAGAAATTAAGTAATTTACTTAGGGTCGTACAGTCCAAATTCAAACGCAGGACTGATTACCAGAGGCAGCACTTATAAACACGATGCTTGGGACATCTCCTTTTTTATGTGACTTTCAAATAAATCAAAGTGTGTTTGCTTTTATTTACTTTTTTATTTATTTTTGCAAATTTCTAAAGGAGGGCAGGAGTTTAATGATGTATTTTTCCTGATCTTTCAACAAATGTTTACTGAGCATCCACTATGCACCAGACCACTATTCTAAGTGCTTCAGATAGATCCACGAAGAAAAACAGACAAGATCCTTGTCCTTGTGGAACTGAAGTTTTTCCTGTGAGAATAAAGAGCAACTTTAGCGAAAATTAAAAAAAACAACAACCAACAATTCAGTATTATAGGTTATGGTTCTTTTGACAGCTATCCATTTGGTTAACTTTTGCCTCTGTAAAGAACTCTTCCATACAGAAAATATGGAGGAGTTAAAATTAAGAAATACTTCATCATTACATTTAGGTTCTGTGTTAATTTATTTAAGGTAGCAGAGCTTCTCTTACACAGGAAGAAAAACTCCCCTAACATCTCTGTTATAGATTATTTGGGCATTGAAAAAGGCAAAAGTCCACAGTTCTGCCAAGCCTTATTCATACCTTCGTGTAAATAACTTTCATCAAATGATGAACGTTAAAGGTCTACCCTAGCTTTACAGATTGTGGTGAGGAAGGAGGAAAGCTTTCGGAGGAAAATGACAGCTTTCAATGAGAAGGGAGATCTTGGACAGGTAACCAGAGGTTGGTTAACAAATGGTGACTGAGGCTTGTAGGTCTCCTGCCCTGCCACCAGGACCCTAGACTTCAGTTGTAGTTCGTGGCACCCAGTAGAAGGAATTATAACAATAACCACCTTCTAAGGGTAAAGCCCAAGCTGAGCATCTGAATTCTCACAATCCCATGAAGTATTGTCTTCCTTAGTTACAGATCTTAGCTCAGAGGCTCACAGGCACTAAGGAACTTTTCCAGTTTTATAGTGAATATGTGAAGGACTATATGAAGGGATCAAAACGGCGGTCTTTCTGACTCCAGATTTTATCTCAACTGCTAAGAGCCTGAAATTTTCAACTGGGTTTCATTTGTGATTGAAACAGTTTCCACTAAATAAAATAATCATAACTAGAGAAATGATGACTAGTTAACTGGGAGTATATAAACACAAATGACCCATTTTAAAATATAGAGTATCTTGGGTAATAAAAATTTCTGCCTTCTTCCCTGTCCTGTTCCCTTTAATCTATTGTTTCTCCTCCTCTATTGAGCACCCAGGTTTGAGTCAGAGAGCCCAATGAAAAGGAAACGACAAGAGCGGAAATAAGTCCATTCAAAAGATATCCTTCTTGGTCCCTGATTTTGACCTGAGGGATACCCTAACATACATTAGGAAGTGAAAGGAGAATTGCTGATAAGTACTTGGGGGTGGTGAGGTCTTGCTTTCGATTTCATTCCTACAAAGCATGGGAGGAATGTGATTGTCATGTAGGAGGCAGCTCAGTACTGAGACGTGAAAACTCAGCATTCAAATGGCTTTGGTATATTCTCTCTAGTCATCAGTTGTTATATTCAGGTGATTTTCCATTAGTAGTCTTGTTAGGAAATGCTCTCCTAGTGTTTGGCTTTACTTAACAAGTCTTCCAAACATCGATCTGAACATTAAATCTCCAGGTACAACTAGTATTTTTAATTCTTCCAATTTTTGTGAATTTTTCTAAATTTATTAATGGACAACATGCATTCTTAACAGTCATTTCTAAAAATTGGATTAAAAGAAAAAAACACAGCATACTTTAAATGTCTGAGTATTGATAACAATAGGGGCCCTGGCTGGCTCAGTTGGAAGAGCATGTGGCTCTTGATCTCAGGGTGGTGAGTTCAAGCCCCATGTTGGGGGTAGAGATTACAAAATAAATAAATAAATAAAATTGATTATTGATAACAGTTAAGAAAATAAAAGTTAAAAGTCATTTGAAGCATATTAGGAATTCTTATTAAAACCCTGGAACATTCATCTAGGTTTTTGAAAAAGTAATGAGAATGTATTTATATTAATATTGTATTTGCTTTTCTGTAATGTACTTAAATAATGTATTATGATGTTCTGTGAAATCATTAAATCCCATCTTTTATAAGAATGTTTTAAAATGATTATACATATATGATCATAAGTCATTGAAAAAAATGTTTAGAAAAATGTACATTCATTATTAATTTATATCCAAAATACTACATCTTTACATTTGTTTTTCATAATTAAATAGGTAGGGGAAATATAACAAGTGAATACTTTTGATAAAGAGCTTTATAGAATTAAACTTGAGTAAACTCTACATTTTCATTTTCAATTGCTTTAGCGTAGACTCGTAACTTTACACTAAAATCCCGTTAATTTTTATCACTCATTAGCAATGCAGACCATATTTTATATGAGGTGTGCATGCCTATCTTTGACTCAATACTTAATTTCCCAGGTACTGACAACTAGATGAGTTCATTGTAATGTTTAAAAATGCCTTTGTGTGTGGACAAAATGACATTGTCCTCTTCATTGCATTGGGTTATGTTTAAAGGTAAAGGAAAATCTGACAAATTCTATCTATTCATCTTCCATGAGTCTTCTAGGTGCTTGGAATAAATCCTCCCAACTGTATAACAGCCCACTCTAATGCAGAATTTAGCTTAATGTGGGTTTGTTCTGGATTCCTTCCAAAAGGAGGCAATTATCTTTGGAAGTACCCAAGAACTCATTTTTATAGCCTAGTCTGCTGCAGAGATCACCAAATGGGTTGATGATGGTGATGATGAGGATAATAATACGATAATAATAGCTGCTACATTTACTTAGTCAATTTCTGCTCTTTTATTAACTGTGTGACATTAAGTTTCTTAAGCCCTCTGTATCTCCTTTTCCTCATCTGTAAAATAGGGGTAACAAGAGTACTTACACTATTGCTTTAAAATTAAATGAGATAATCCATGGACATGTTTAGTGCAGTGTCATTATTTCTGTTGTCACTATTATTATTACTATTGTATTTTAGAAGTGTTTTTCTGATCCCCCTTACTGAGCACTTACTATGTGATCTTATCACATAGGATGTCACCTATCATCATGTTAAAAACCTACTCATTTCATTTATAATTTATAAATTCGTATAACCCTATGAGGAGAGTAACATTATCATTATTATTTTGCAGATAGGAACCCAGGATCACAGTACTTAAAAATTTTCTCAAGTGTCATATTGATAGTAGAAAGAGACTTGAACACTTTTGTTTGACTCAAAGCCTTTGAAAGGACATTAACGTGAAAATGATGCGATGATAAGAAATCACTGTTAGAAATTCTCCTCTTTAAAAATAATTTTATATGGAAAATTTCTATTCTATGCTTAAAGTAATTGAGATGATTATATATTTTATAGTGCATGACCAACATATTGCACGTGATTTTCATTTTAATAAATTGGGTCTTACTTCTAATCATTGTAAAGAAGATAGTTGATTGGTTTGGCCATTGAATGATTCTCACCAAGCCACTATGATATGCCACAGACATGGATGAATTTTTCCTGAGTTACTAAGAAACTGTGTAGAGCCAGGCACTTATTGTTCACTGGATTAACTCCTGTAATTACACTGAAATTAAATTTTTATAAACAAGATTTAGAAGCAGTGGAGCAAACACAGGGCAAGTGCTCTGCTCATTAGGTCCTATAAGCTGTTAAGTGAACCTAATATTGAATATGAAAATTCCAATTAAAACCTTTTTACCCAACTCTATGAAATTCCCTTATGTTGATAGAGATTGATCATACAGAACCATTAAAAATGCTTTTCATCGAGTGTATGTAATTTATTAATATTAAAAGTTAAATTGCATTTAAATTTGTCCTTATTTAGTGCTTTCTTCCACTATTAAGGAACTCAATAAACTTGAATTCCATTCTGTAATTAGAAGAGAGGTAATCTTTACATTTCATATGTGTTATAAGGTTTTTTATGTTGCATTTCCTTGCTTTTTCTGGAATCAACTCAAAATTGAAAAGTTTTTCAACCAGTAAATATTTATAAAATGTACTTTTGCAAGAGCTGGTAGTGGGTATTGTATATACAGATGGAATATGTATTATATATCATGTACATAATTTATACCATATGTATGAATAGACACACAACAAACACATCCATAAAAAACTAACAATATAGTAAGGTTTACATTGATACTATGTCAGTGGGTCACATTGTTACTACAAGGCAAGGAAAGTAGTGAAAAATCAGAAGCAATATAAGGAAAATAGTAGAGATAAGGAAGGATAAAAGCAATTTTTCTTTACAAAATGGCTCTTAGTTACGTAGTGTTGTTCCTTTAAATAGCATCCTCCTGCATTTTAGACATAGTCTAATTAAAGAAAAATATGAAGTAATGTTTTAGGACATATATGCTGAACTCTGTGCCAAAGTAGTTTTGTTAACTGGATTGTAAACCTGTATAAAATACCTATTATTCTAATCTCAGTTTGAATACGTAGAACATTACTTTAAATAAATATTCTATATATTAAATTATTGTACATAAATAGGAAAAACCTAGTTCTGTTTGAGCTCAAAATTATTGCTTTTTACACTTAACTGTATGTTGAGCTTACACTTGTATCGCTGGTTCAAAAGAGTAGAAATACGGGTTTTCAGTCAGTACACATTAATTTGGTTAATTTGAAAAAAGAGCCTTGGATCAGTGCATGTGTTGCAGAGTATATTTTCTCTATACAGTGTAATTAAATTGGTGGGAACTGAATATAAAAATTTGTCATTTTTTCAACATGAAAAATAGCAGTGAGCCATATGGCTTCTCCTGTTCACCATTGCATCTGATCGACAGTTCAGTTACAGACCCAGCCTCCCCGTTCTACCACAAACAGATTTCCCAGAAAACTAAACCAAATGGGAATCCAGAGGGAAGTCAAAGCATAGCAAATTTGTACTGGCCCCGTTTTTTGTTTTTTTTTTTTAATTTCTATAAGGTCAAATTTATCCATTTTAGCAACCGCGAATGTTTCATTTTCATGGCAGCAGCGAGAAATACCCTGTTCCATACCGCTTATGTTATTTGAAATGAAAATAAATCCCAATTAAATAATTTGTGAAAGAAGAGAAATAAAAAACATAGGGGTTTTAAAATGAATTTATGAAATATCAACTTAGTAATGGATTCAAAATTTACACTGACTCTAGGTCACGTATGATTTACTTTTGGGAGCAGAAGCTGATGAAAAATCAAGAACAGGTAATTAGTGACTATATGGAAGTTTTGAGAATAGCAAGTAGTTTTATGGATGAGTATGTGTTTATATGTGTGTGTAGAACAGGTATTTCAATTTGATTTTTAAAAAAATAAGTAAGCCAAAATATAGAACTGTTTTCTCATTTAATATTGCTCAATAAATAGGAAAGTATTTTTCAGCAAAAATTTCAAAAAGACTCCATATGCAGTTAATTTTTGCCTTACTTCCCTTTTATTCTATTGATAGTATTACCAACTGGCAATAAAGGTTTTTGTAAAATATTTATCGAATGGCTAATTGTAAAATAAAAAGCAAGTTTGGATGTATTTGAACAGGTAGGAATAAGATGGTGATAGAAGAGCATGTAGCCTCTTTCATGATATGCACACGGGCAAACCTTGCCTGCAGTTGGAGTCATGTTCACTGGAGAAATGGTGATTTACTTTCAACTCCTATTTGAATGAGAATCTGTCCCTCGGGCAATAAGAGCCACAAAGTGAGTGGGCCTCTCTCCAGTGAATTAGTGGAGATCACTTTCTTATATAATAAGTACTGGATAGGGATGTGATTGAAATATTTGTTTTTAAGGTTGCAGGTTTTCAAATATGGTTATGATAGAAGGTGGCTGACCCATGCCTCAAGACAGTTGTCTCCAGACCCCTCTGCAGTCTTTAAATTATTGAAGATCCCAAACTTTTGCTGAAGTGGGTTGTATCTTTTGATATTTATCATATTAAAAGTTAAAGCAAAGGGACACCTGGGTGGCTCAGTTGGTTAAACGTCTGCCTTTGGCTCAGGTCATGATCCCAGGGTCCTGGGATCGAGTCCCGCATCAGGGTCCCTGCTCAGTGGGGAGCCTGCTTCTCCCTCTCCCACTCCCCCTGCTTGTGCTCTCTCTCTCTCTCTGACAGATAAATAAATAAAATCTTTTTAAAAAATTTAAAAGTATTTATTAAATCATTTAAAAATAACAGTAATAAGCATACTTGTTAACAAAATAAATAATTTTTTAAATAATAATATTTTCTTAAACAATATCATTAGTGAGAATAATGACATCGTTTTACAATTTTTTCTATCTCCTTGATAGCTGGCTTAATAAAAGATAGCCTTATTTTCGTATCTGCTTCTGCATTCAAACTGTTGCCATTTGTTATTTCTTTTGAGGTTTATAAAGAAAATCCAGTGTCAAACAGGTAGGAAGTTGGAAAAAAGAGGGACATTTTAACAGCTTTTGCATATAATGTATATGCTTCTGTACTATACTAGAATTTGACAGGTTAGTTCCAAAGTAGAATCTGAAACTGTATTTGTGAGCTTTCATATTCAGTTATGTTAAAATCCACTGGCCTATCTTGCCCTTGGAATTTTTTCTAAAATCCTTGCACGATTTTGTTATGTCATGCATTATTCTTCTGGAAAACGTTGGTTTCTCCAAAGAGTGACACATTTAATTAAATAACATAAAAAATCCTTTTGTTAATATCGCCACCAATTTCATCAGAAAAGTGTTTTTTGTTTTGTGGTTATTTTGGGGGGGCAGGGTGGGGGAGGGGCAGAAGGAGAGGGAGAGAGACAATCTTAAGCAGGTTCCACACCCAGCATGGGGGTGGTGGAGGGGGGAGTCGTGGGGATGGGCGAGTCGTGGGGCAGTGGTCCATCTCACAACCCTGAGATCATGACCTGAGCCATAATCAGGAGTCGGACACTTAACCAACTGAGAAAATTTTTTAAGTATTGGGATGCTATCAAACTCATAGTGGTAGAAATAAGTTTTCCAAAATTCTCATTTTCACTTGGAAGCTCAAATTTTGTTTTCAGCAACGAATACTGTGAACTTTCCTTGACAGTAACAGGATCCATTCATTCATTTTTAAGAAATTATTCAAAAACATCTGAATAGTTTTTCTTGCGTCATGTTTTCAAGTAAAAATGGTGATCTGTGGGAAAAAGTGGCTAGTTCAGCTTATAATTCAGAATAATTACATGAGTTCTTTTTCTTGAGACAACCATGGTACTGAAGTATGCTATAGAGAGCTTCAGTGTACTTCTCATTTGGTTAAATAAAACATTAAGAAGGCATGTATCCATGATAAGATTTAATACAATTAATATTTGAGCAAAAGCACTAACTTTCATTACTATTCCTCAAGGATATTGTTAAACTGGCTTTTTTTTTTTTCATCCCAGAAGAATACAATGACAGCTAGTACACTGGTGTCACTGCTTTGAGGTGTGCTAAAAACAAAAGCAGTTTTACCCACCATTGCTTTTATACTATTCTTGCAAATGTGCATGCAGTGGAAAATACAAATAGCTCCGGTATTATGAAAATAATGTTTTAGATCAAGAACTCCTAAAAGGTCTCAGAAAATCTCAGGGATATTTCACGTTTTAGAAACTTTTGTTATAAGGAATATATGTATTTTGACAACTTAAACACAGAACTTATGTTTACATGTTTGGGAGTTCTATGAAGAAGTATAGGACTTTTATATTTTGTTTTGCAAGATTTCATCAAAAAATTTCCTGTGCCTAATATATACTGTATGGGACAAACACACACATACCCTAAACATAAAATTTATACACACACACATGCACACACAGAAATGTGATCATATGAAAGTTTAGGTATTTTCAGATATGCAGAGAAAATGTAATTAATTTTGGCTCCAATTATGGAGCCAACTACTTTTTAGTTTAATCAAGTAAACTTAATATAATGTAGTAATTCACAATTTTTTAAGGTAATAGATAGTCTTTTTGGGTAAAAGTGCCCAGTCTCAGAATTTTGGCCTCCTTTATGCCTCACTCTCGAGGAGCAAGGTATGGCCCAGGATGATGAGATTCTCCTATGTAGTTTAAGTGAAAACTATTGGATCATCATTGGCTAAGAGGAGGGCTTCCCGGGACTGACTGCTGGGTTATACATGAGTGTGAACTGCAAAAGGCTATTTTTGGGCCATTTGCTTCTGGTCTCTAAGTTCCTTCTCCTTTATCTCTTTCCTTTACCTCAGTTTATAAATGGTTAATCAGTCCCCTCCAGCCTTCATTTCTATCTCTCCTCAGGGGTGCATGGAGCCACTTCTGGTGTCTCTGTAATCTTCTACTATTTCTTCCACAGAATCACATCTGCCCCAGGTTAGAAGCGGTTGGGTTTGGAGCACCTCCTAGAGCTTGCAGCTTCTCATTTTCAAAATGAATGATAAAGTGTTAATGCATGTGTTCTTAGGCTTTCTCACACCTCCTGGAAGTTTCTAAATGCCTTTGCTGGACCTGCAGGGGTTTGTCATCAATATGGATTTGTGTTTATGGGGGATACAGGAACCCTAAAGCTGATCCAGTTGATGTTTCTAAATTTCCCTCTCTGCTTTTTTTTCTTTTTAAAGATTTTATTTATTTATTTTACAGAGAGAGAGAGAGAGATCACAAGCAGGGGAGCGGCAGGCAGAAGGAGAGGGAGAAGCCTGATGCAGGGACCCTGATGCAGGGCTGGATCCCAGGGTCCCGGGATCATGACCTGAGCTGAAGGCAGACACTTAACTGACTGAGCCACCCAGGTGCCCCTCTCCACACCTTTTTTCTTTGTAATTATTCATGTTTCCCCCCTCATGTTTAAGTGATTGGTTCTCAGCATTAGTACTTCCTCCTTAAAGAGACATTTGGAAATGTGGTCATGGTGGTGGGAGAGGGGGTGTTGTTTTTACCTATCACCATGGTTGGAGAATATTATTGACAATTACTACCTAGGAGCCAGACACGCTAAGAATCCTTTAATGTATGGGCAATAAAGAATTGCTACTCCAGAAATGCTAGTAATGCTCTCATGAGAAACACTGCCGTAGACACAAATTTCTCAGAACTTCGGGAAGGAGGCTTCACAGCCTAGCCATGGTCTCCGCTAAGAGACAAAACACAAATTATCTAAGTCTTCCCATGATCCTCCAGATGGATGCCTTGAGCTGACTGCACAAAATGTCGTGGACCAGAAATACAAACAATACTATTATCATTATATGAAATATATACATATGTTTGAATTTGTGATCATTTTTTATAATACCGTTGCATAGGGATGGCACGTTAAACAGAAGAACTAAATATATAAATCTATATGCATTTATTTAAAATGTACAGCAAAATAGTATTGCGTTCTTGTCATAACTGTAAAGATGGTGCAGGTCCTTATGGACACATGTTGGCACACAGCACAAACCCAGCCTGTCATGTACGCTCCACAACTGAACGGGCAAGGTTTCCAGAAGAATCCATAAAAAAAGCTGAAATTGCTTTCTTTAATACCTTTGGTTAGCCTTCTCAAAGACAGAATACCCCAAATGATTTCCTTGCTGGCTTCCAGATAATCATTTTATTTCCAAAGTTGCAAACAAGAGTTGCTGTTTCCAGAATGTCTTTGCAGTGCCTTTCTATTCACTTCCTTATATTTATACACCATTCTGCTTTTCCCTTTAATAACCCAGTTTATTAATTGACTCCATCACCTGTGAGAAAACCGTTTGCACGTAGAAATAGCGAAATGGACCAAAAATAATTAAATATTTGATACTGTTCACTCAGAATATTCCAAACCTTGATCTTTGTTTAATAAAATACATATTATATATATAATAATACTTCAAAATTCTTAGAGGTCTTTGGCCAAACATTGAATTTGGGCATCAGAATTCTCTATAACTTATATAATTATAATTCTTTAAGTCAATGATGCATAAAATTAACATATTCAGATTGAATGTCATTCACTGGAATATGATATATTTGCAAATGTAGACCTTCTCTATACTATCTTACAGTTTCCATTTATTTAATTTTGCCATATTTTTTTCTTCCAAATACTTTCATTAATGGGCATGTTATGCCTGATGAGAGCAACACATCTGAGTTGATTTTTTTTCATAGAGAACATTAAAGAACTTGCATGACAGATATTTCTTGAGTTGTGAATTAATTTGGAGTGATTCACAGTCAGTGGAAGTTTTGGAGATGTTTTAATTTAGGAAGATGACAATGATGTGTGAGCACACAAGTTAAAAAATCCATAACAATAACCAATATGTTGTGTATCTTCTCTATCTTTTATAAAGTGTCAAATTGAAAATAAAATAATCGTTGTCAGAGATTGACTTATTTTTGAAGGTTTTAAGACATAGCAACATTGTTTTGAGTTTTATATATATATGTATATATATATTTAACTTTAATTATTCACAATTTTGGTGACTGTTGGCGTTCATTTGCTTTCACTTTAATAGTGATTTAGGAAAAATTGAATGGAGGTGCATTTTGTGGCTCAAAGATACCGATAACCATTTAGAGTGGTTGGTTTTAGTGTAGTCTGGGATTAGAACATACAGTTAAAATTTTTCATTGGTGAGGCAGAACTGGAAACTCAGTGCATTTTGTTCTCTGACATTTGTCCAGAAATCTGCAATGAGGCACAGCTTAGATAGTTGAATCAGAAAAAGTCTTTAAAAATTGACTGACGGGAGCAATGATTACTGGCAAAGGTTTTGTGTATTCACTAGAGGACCACAACCAAACTAAATGGGCAGCTGACGTGGTTAGAAGGTGGAATCTTAAATGGGATGACATGATTAGGTGACTAAGAAACAGCATTTGCAGAGAGTTCATCTAAGTAAGTATCTGTCTGTGAAACAGAGAGGAGCATTTTCCCTAAGACAGGTAAAGACAAAAAAGCAGAACAATGAGTCTGTCAATTGGGACATTCAACCTTTCTTTGGTGGCAAAGGTTTATGTGTTTATGGGCACTGGAAAATTTGAGGATTAAGTGCTTTTTAAAATCATGAAGATTTTATTATTTTTTTTCTTTCCTGGGCTTAAAACACAAAGGTATTACTCATATTTACTGACTGCTATTTGTCTGTTTGACCAAAAAAAAAAAAATGAAGTCGTAAATTCTCAATAGTTACCGTTCCCGGGTGCACATTATACACACAAAAGGTAGTCATTTTCCTTCTGATTTCAGTCACTATTACAGAATCTGTTTTCCTTTAAAATGAATTCTTAGACACAAAAAGAGTCAGTTGGCTTCTGATTACTGCACACCTGGCATGCTCAACCGCATGTTCCATCGAAGCATACACTGGATCTTACTTATTGCTTGAAACGGTGCCTCAGTGCACCCTGAACAATATTTGTTCTTTTCTTCTTGATTTCCCTTCTGATAGTTCTGCTTTAGCTCACCACAGATCTTAGGTGTCTGGGTATCCTTACCTCACCCAACCTTCCCATATTTTTAATGTAATGGGGTTTGAAGTTAAATCAGGGCCACCTAACTTCTAATTTTAGAAATAGGCCTTTTATTACTGATGAGTCTGTGGAGTGTATTTGCAAGGACAGTCCTTCTTACTTGTTTTTGATGGTCAAGGATGTGAATGGATGTAGTTTTGGATGAGCCATTCCTATTAACATTACTTCTGGAACCCTTTTGGGTTGTTAATAGGTATTTTGCAAAAAAAAAAAATGCCCTTTACCAAATGTGTTTGCATTAAAAAATTAAAGAGCTTTGTTTTCTCTCCAAAATGTTTCCCAAATCCTCCACTTCTTTGCTGATATTCTAGTCTAAGCTATCAACCCTGGGTATCCATTCAATGGTTCTTCCTTCTACTCTTGATTTCTACTGAATTCCCATAGGTTGCATCATGGCAATAAAAATTCAAATCACATAGTGCTGGTTCCCTAATTAAAAGTCTTCCCCAGGATGCCTGGGTGGCTCAGTTGGTTAAGCATCTGCCTTCAGCTCAAGTCATGATCCCAGGATCCTGGGATCAAGTCCCACGTCAGGCTCCTTGCTCAGCAGGGAGCCTGCTTTTCCCTCTGCCTGCCACTCCCCCTGCTTGTGCTCTCTCTGGTCTCTTTGACAAATAAATAAAATCTTAAAAAAAAAAAAAGATAAAAGCCTTTCCTTTTCATCACACATGTAATGAAGTTTAAATTCCTTTCCATGGCCTTCAAGGTTTCTGACCTCTCCAACCACTCATTTGTAACCACATAGACTGGACATTTTAATCTTTTGCTGCCGGTGTCCTATTTATTTAACATTAGTTACAAGATGGAGAAGAATAGAGTATTTTTAATACCTAATACCTTCTTTACTTTCTCCAACACAGCCATAGAAACTTCAGGAGGGTAGTGGTCTTGTCTGTACTGTTCACGACTGTATTCTCAGGCCCTAATACAGGTCCTGTCACATAATTGACACTAATACATTCAGATTATGTTGACATTGATTTTCCAGAAACTTTAATATGCTACTGTGCAATGTAGCAGTTCTCAAAAACTCAGATTCGGAAATATTTGTTTATACACACAAACTTGCCATTTCTGGAGTCAGAGCTGAGAACATTGCTTTTTTATAGACAGAGTGGTTTGGAGACTTGTTTATTGCTCTCTTTTAGAACATTGCAAAGATATGTTCCTTCTAGCAATGCTTGTTTTCTCCTGGTTTAGATAATCTCCAGGACCCTTTAAACATAAGATTGCTCAATGATTATAACAGTGTATGCTCAAGTTCAATGCTCTTGAAAACCGTTAACGCTAAGAAATGCTGAGAAAAATACTTTTGGACTTTTGCCTGAAAAATATCTAGTCTGTTATTCTAGATAGCCTACATTTTATTCATTGATTTGGTCAGACCATTATCAAGATATTCATTGGGATCATGCTAAATTGGTCTAGTGTAGAGTCTTTTTTTAAACTGAGTTATATTTTGGTATATGTTTGCAGGTCTATGTTGATGGACCTTATAAGAAAGAGTCTTAAAACAGCTTATGTTGGAGCTTGCTGTAAATACGTTGTTGAGGATGGTATCTATTCCATTACATGGCATTCTCTCTAGGAGGATCTCCACTATAAAATTCTCTTCTTTCTCAGAGAGAAGAATAATTATTTTCAATTGATTTGTGTTGCCAATTGATTTGATATATAGAGGATTTATTCACACACATGTATATTTTAAAAACGTTACAATTAATATTGATCACGTGCTTCCTATAGTGCCTACTATTAGCTAGTTATCATATAAAAGTACTTTATGTGGGCCATCCCATTTCATTCTCACAATAACCCTATGACATAGGTATAGTTATTACTTACCCTTATTTTACAGATGAAGAAACTGAGGTACAAAGAGGATAAATAATTGTCCAAAGTCACATAACTAGGAAATATTGGAACCAAATTATGAACACAGCCTAACCTAAGTAGGCTGTCTCTCACATAGATCTAGTTTATTTTTCTGAAGTTTATTTTTCTTTTGTCTTATTTTTTATCTGCTTAAACAATTTTAAGTCATTGTGGGAAAATGGGGAGTATAATCAAATGCAAAAGATACCAAGCTGCTTTCCCTTATGAGCATTATATCATATCACAAATCTCAAATAAATGTATAGGTAGAAAATCAAGTAGAAAGTATTAGAAACTGCATCTTTATTACACTAAGCAGTTTATTAGCTATTATTCTTTTTCTAAGTGCATATTTCAACCTTGACTGTGTTGTAAATTAATTTCCCCTTTTCTTGGGTTATTTTCTCAAACTACACTAACTTTTTATGTTACTGAAGATTAACTGTGCCTGTAGTATTATTTTCAGTCAATTATGATGAATGCCTGCCTGAAGTTTCACTCTGACAGTTTCCAGTGGATTCCCCACCTAGCAGCCAGAGTGGTCTTTCTAAACGGTACATTTGCTTATGTCATTCTCCTGCTTAAAACCCTTCAAGGGCTCTTGGTTCCTCTCAGGACGCTTTCTCAGTTCCTTATCATGGCTCACAGAGTGTTTTAAGATCCAGAGTTCTCTTTCATTTCATCCCTCACACTTTTTCTGTAGCCATCCTAAATTAGCCCTACTTCTGAGAAGGAGTCCTGCTCTCTCTAGATCTAGGCCTTCACACTCTATGTAGAAGTGTGCTTCCTGCTTCCATTTCCATCTGCCTGATTCTCACGTGTCTTAGTTTTCAGCCTAGGTCTTTCCTCTGCTGAATCTAGGCTAGATACTCCTCCTTTACTGGTCCATGGCCCTCTGGGTTTATCCCACTGGAGCTGTTGCCTATTTATCCATTTGTTCTTTTCAATAGGAGACCAAAATCCATTTTAAAGAGGAGTGTTTCCAGTTTTCTATCTTGTTCTCTGCCCCTACCCTTGAGATCAGCTTTTAATAAGCCCACAGTATTTGCTTTTTGAATAAATGAATGACATTTATAGATATTGTATATATGTATTTATATTATCCTTAAATATTTTCTTTAAATTTGTCACATTATTGATATAGCCTACAATTGTTTTGTCTCAACTTGAGTTCAAATCCTAATTTCCCTACTTACAAGTTGTGTGTCTTTGGGCACATTAAACAAAGTCTTTGTATATTCATTTTAAAACTCAGTGGTGCTTACCTAATAGGGTTGCAATGAATAGTGTCTGTGATAAGACATAAAGCATGGGCGCCTGGGTGGCTCAGATGGTTAAGCGTCTACCTTCAGCTCAGGTCATGATCCCGGGGTCCTGGGATCGAGTCCCACATCAGGCTCCCTGCTCAGTGGGGAACCTGCTTCTCCCTCTGCCTCTGCCTCTCTCTCTCTCTGTCTCTCATGAATAAATAAATAAAATCTTAACCAACTGAGCCACCCAGGCGCCCCTAAAATAAATAAAATCTTAAAAAAAAAAGACATAAAGCACTTAATATAGTGCTTGCAACATAGTAGTTGTTTCTTCTTAGATCAGGTTTTTTTGTTTTGTTTTGTTTGTAGTATGAGGGTTAGTAACTCTGGCTTTGGAGATAAATATAGGTTCTGTGGATTCAAATCCTGGCTTGGCTTCTTATTGGATATGCTCCCTTGCTCTTTGACAGTCAATTTTCTCATAAATAAAATGGGAATAATAGTAATGTCTACCTGCACAAGTTACTGTGAGGTTTAGGAAAGATAATGTCAATAAAATCCTTAGCATATTATCTGGTACACAGCGGAGGCTTAATAGATGTTAGATATTGTTATTAACAAATTTGTCTCTCTCACTAGTTCATCAGTTCACTAAAGCCTTAGATTCCTGTTTCATTCATCTTTGAATTCCTAGCATCAGTGTTTTGCATTAGTACCTTGCATATAAAAATGTGTCTGCATGTAAATGATGATAACCCCAAGAACAATAAAACACTGAACTATTGTTGTCCACTTACACCTTAGTGTGACTTAGTGCATCAGCCTGTTGTAACTGGGATATCTAGAGACAGAAGTTAGCGATGGGGGGCATCATTTTGGAATGTGGAGACATTTTCCAGTGAAGATAAGCCTATATGATGACACTATCTTTAGAGAAAAGTATGTCAGGAGTTGAGAAGGAAATGCAGCAAGGTTAATTAGGAGAGCTTCAAGAAAAAATTTAACCTAATGCTCAATTTTAGCTATGATTAGCTTTCGGGGATAGTTTCAGTGCTACTCCAAGGAAACAGAAAAAAGGAATTTTTTAAGTGGGCCAGCCTCACATGGTATTGTTTTATGACAGGAATTCCATATGATAAGATAATTTGGTAAATAGGCCCTGTATGTTTTTTAGAACTGAGATTTATCTGAATAGACTAGACAATATGCCCAGGAGGATGTGCATTAATTAGTAAGCTATTAATGTTGTGTTAAATTGCTGCTAATTTGGATTTTGTAGTTGAAAGGACCTAGAAGACTACAGAATAGTGTTGACAGCACTTTGACATGGAAGGAAATTTGAAACAGCTCTTCTATACCTCATCTTTCAGTGATAAAAGACAAGGTTTGTTTCACTTGAATAAATTAACTGTTATTTGAACTTCTGGTCTTCCTTTAAAAATTATAATTAAATATGGTATAGGAGTAACTGTGACTTCTCTTCAAAGTTCAGTTTTGAATATACCACACATTGGCGTGTAAGAGTATTAAATATTTTCAAAAATTATAGTCAGTCAAAAATGGGAAACTTGGTCAGGTTAATGTAACTCACATAAAAAATGCTTCTTAAATTTAATTGTGAGTTTACAGAGAAAAAAACAATCATTCAATATGAATATATAATTTAAAAATCACCCATATAGCTATAATTATTGACATATAATAAAATTGAAAGCAAGTTCCACATCCAGAATGATAATGTGAGAAGCTCTATGAATTGCTTCCAAGGAAACAACCATAACTGTTGAGATTATTTTAAAAACCCAACAATTTAAGGTCTCTGGAAATTGTCCTGAGTGCATAAAGAAAAAGGAGAAATACATATTTGAGAAAATCTACTAAGTCTCTGTAAGCTTAGTGAGAATCTAGGGCCCTCGAACCTCCCTGCCGCACCCCAGCTGGATGCGATGGAGACTCCACTCTGGGCAGTTGTGGCCAAGGAGACAGTGGTTCCTTCTGCTTCTAGCTCCTAGTGAAGGACTTATGGTATCCCTCCAGGAAGGGCAGGGCTCTAGTGTTTCTCATCACTCTCAGCTCCGTGTTGCAAGGGCCAGATTCCAAGCAAGTGTGACCACGAGTTCAGAAGCTCCCTTCCTCCACCCAGTTCCCACTTACCCAGTTGCTGCAGGGCGGGGCCACCCTTGCTACAGCTCATCATGAGTGGACGGTCCATGCTGGGAGATACAAGCCTGGAAGAACAGGCTACTACCCTGCCCAGTGCCCTGTTCCTAAAGTAGGGGTGTCCCTCTGACAGAAGCAGGCCACTGACCCTGCTCCCCAGGTCCAGAGCAGTGGCTCAGAGAGGCAGTCCATAAGAGAGCTTGAAAGTGCTCCAAAAAGGAACGGGCTTTATTTGCAACAGAGTATGGGTAAATTCAAGCCTAAGGGTATGCTGAAAAAAAATGGAGATGTTGGTGTTAAATAATTAGGAGGATGCTGGTAGCTCCACTAGAGTAACAAGCTAAACCTCCTTTACCAGGGGGGACCATGGAAAGAGAAATTGGAGCTCTTATACCTGCTGGTGAGAATATAAAATGATGAAGCTGCTTTGGAAACAGGCTGGCAGTTCCTCAAAAGGTTGAACATAGAAGTTACCCTAAGACTCAGCTATCCAGACAATGGAATTATTCAGTAAGACTAAGAAATGGAATATCGACACATGCTATCACATGGATGAAACTTGAAAACATATTAAGTGAAATAAGTCCTTCATAAAAGGTCATGTATTATATGATTCTATTTGCATAAAATGTCCAGAATAGGCAAATATATAGAGGTTAGAGACAGGAAATAAACTAGTTGCTTAAGGATGGGAAAGGGTTGGGAGAAATGGGGAGTGACTTTTAATGAGTTCGGGGCTTCTTTTGGGATGTAAAATGTCCTAAAATTATTGAGGTGATGGTTACACAACTCTGTGAGTATACTAAAAACCACTGAAGTGTATACTTTAACTGGGTGAATTGTAAGTTATGTGAATTATATCTCAAAAAGACGATAGGATAATGACATTGACACTTATTTTTACAAATGGCTGTTTTATTTTTCCTCATCTGGTCAATAATCAACTGAGTGGCCACACTCGTGTGCCTTGTATCAAATCACACTGCTCATGGAGGACATTGTATTTTTCTTTGGTAAGGGTCGGTCTACAATTTGGTACATGGTGTGTGTCCACCTGTGCATGTTTATCAACAGTTTGGTGAAGTATAACTGACATTCAATAAACTACACATGTTTAAGGTAGATGGTTTGATAATTTTTGACATGTATATATATAAATCTGTGAAGCCTTGACCAATATCAAGATAACGAACATATTCATTATTCTAAAAAGTGTCCCTTTGTAATCCTTCTCTTCTGGTCTTCCTTATCCTTTCCCTTCCCCAGGCAACTACTCATCTGCTGTCTGTTACTATAGATTCATTTGTGTTTTTAAGAATTTTATATAGATGTAATCATACAGTATGTATTTTTTATTTGTTTGGCTTCTTTCTAGAAGCATAATGATTTGAAAATGGTCCATTTTGTAGTATGTATCCATAATTCATTTCATTTTATTGCTGAACTAAATGACATTTTATGGATATATCATTTTCTATCTGCTCACTTTTTGATGGACATTTATATTTGTCCACTTTTAAGCTATTCTAAATAAAACGTCTATGGACATTAGTGTTCAGATCTTTGTGTGAATATATAATTTATTTCTCTTGGGTAAATACTTAAGATTGAAATGATTAGGTCATATGGTAAGTGTATGATAAACTCTAAAAAAATTGCCACATTGTTTTCTAAAGTGATTGTACCATTTTATAGTCCATCAGCAGCATTATGAGAGTTGCCCCACATTCTCACCAACATGTGATATGGTCAGTCTTGTAATTTTTAACAGTCTAGTAGGTGAATGGTCATAACACATTGTAGTTTTAATTTATATTTCCCTAATCATGTTGAGCACCTTTCCATATGCTTGCCATCTCTGTATCTTTGGGGAAGTGTCCAAATTGTTTTCTGTGTGTGTGTGTGTGTGTGTGTGTGTGTGTGTTGTTTTCTTAATATTGAGTTTTGAAGTACAAGGCCTTTATTAGATAAATGGTTTGAAAATATTTTCTCCTGCTTTGTGGCTAATCTTCTTTTCTCTTCATAGTCCTTCTAAAAAAGCAGAGTTTAGATATTGATGAAATCCAAGTAGCTAATTTATCTTTTATGGATTTACTTATTGTGTTGTAGCTCAAAAACTACATAACTCAAGGACATAAAGATTTCTCCTATGCTTTGTTCTAGAAGTTTTATAATTTAGGCTTTACACTTAGCCACTAACCACTATATTCTTCTGCCTCCCTTCACCTTTCCTGGAATTCCCATCCTGTTCTTTTACTATCTTCAAGTATCTTTAAAATAGTTATTATTGAGGGTGCCTGGGTGATTCAGTCAGTTAAGCATCCAACTCTTGGTTTTGGCTCAGGTCATGATCTCAGGATCATGAGATCAAGCCCTTTGTTGGGCTTGGTGCTCAGCATGGAGTCTGGTTGAGATTCTTTCTCTCTCCCTCTCCCCTTCCCTGCTCTTTCTCATTCTCTCTCTCTCTCTCTCTCTCACTAAAATAAATAAATAAAATCTTTAAAATCATTATTATCATGGTTTTATTTAAATTCAGCCAGATTAGTCAACCACAGAAATACAAAATTGCTTTGATATCTCCCAGTTGCAGAATGTATCTTTTTCCAGTGAAAAAAAATATTTTTCAAAGGATAGGCTTATCTCATTTCCATGGCAACAGATTTTTTTTCATTGAAAGGTAGAAATAAACAAACCAAGTTCTTGATCTCAAGTTACTCATCCTCTTTCTTTCTTTATTGTATTTTGTACAAATTAACTTACATAAATACAATAATCATGGTTGTAAAAATGTCATTTACGTGGACCCTAATTTCAATCATGTTTTGCTCCTTAATCCAATAGGATGATAAAAAATTTTAAGTCTTATGGCAACAAGGATTTTATGAACTGTTACACAATTATTTGAGTCAGAAGTGCATGATGCACTAAAGTTTCAGTGACATATAACTTAGACTCTCCTACTTAGCATTTGTATAGTGTAGTGTGATAGTGCCTTTTATTGCATTCAGAAGCTGCATGTCACCTGGGTGTTAGTGTCTCAGGGCCATCTGTTGAGGTTTTGCAGAATAATATAGTAGAGACTTCAGGCCAGAAGAACTGGGGAGGAAACATCCTGGTACTGCCGTTTCCTAGCTCTTGGAAGGGACATTATTTTTTCTATTCTTTCACGAGAGTCAAGATTAGGAGCAGATGACATTGTAGACATGAAAACCACACAGAGCCATTAATTAAGGTATCAGAAACAGTCTCCTTTGTTGTTTTTTTAATTGATCATGAAACTGATGGAATTATAATTTAACCAATAAGGATGATGGGAGGATTTTTGTATATCATTGAACTGCAAATTATTAGGACAACTAATAATATTGATTTTTCACTCTGCCAAGGTCTGTTGGCTTGAGTGTTTTGCATATGCTCTCTCATTTATATCTTAGAAAAACCTTTTGAAAAAATATTAACTCTATTTTGAACTCTGGGACAGGTGATGAAGAGTTGTGTTCAGTATGTACACATGGTACGGAATCATACCTCCTGAGTTCAAATCCTGGATCTGCCATGTCTAAATGCCATGACCTTATCCAAGTTACTGGTCTTCCTGTGTCTCAGATTCTTCATCTGTGAGATTTTGATAGTTATAACTTGTAAAGTTTTAATGAAAATCAAATAAATTAACACATGAAAAGTGCTCAGGACAGTGCCTGGCATGAAGTACTCACCCACATTATCCGTTTACTATTCATTAATAACCTGATAATACCTATTTATAATTAATTAATATACCATGTCATAGAAAGGTGAAAAGACTTGTTACTTTGGTAGTACTTTAAACCCAAATTCATGATGCCAAATCTGCATTATTTCTATTATTTCATAAGATAAGTCATCATTGTTATCTAAATCTAGACAAGATTTAGATCATGTAATTCAAAGATGGAATCCAACTATAACTTATTTTATGTACTCTACATGCAAAGCACATGTTTGCTGCATACTTTGACTAAATTAGAAGTATATGAGAAATCTAGACAATTTGGCTACTGGGATTCCTGAACCCATGGTCGTGACGATTCATCCAGATTCAGCATCTTAGTACTTTTTCCTTTACAAAAGGCCATGTATACAAGGAAATTATTTTCCTTCATACATCACAGGTTTGACTGGAGGAAAGCATTTCACAGGCCAATAACTGACTATCTTTGAAGGTAGTATGAATAGAAAACTATCATTGCTGCCTGAATGTTAAGAGAACGTAGGAGTGGAAAGAAAACAATTAATAGCGAAGATATTATCTATAATAATATACATCATAGTCTTAGAAGGATAGGGATTTGGTGGGAAAAATGAGACAGTCAGAAATCTCAAAGTAAATTCAATTATAAAGGATGGAGGTAGGACATCAAGGAGAAGTAAACTAAATATTCTCAGGTTTGTTTCCAGGCAACATGGATAATGTGCAATGTAAGCACAGCTTCATCAGATCTGATGAAAATATTCATTTCCTTGCCACTTTTTCTATGAACAAGATCTATACGTAGATAGATATCTCGTTACTTCTATTTTTATCTATATATTCAATTATTTGCCACCCTTTCCATGAACAAGATCTTGGATTTATGTCTTCTCCAATATGGCACCTCAAATAACATTCTCTGCAGGAGGATAAGTCAGCATTTAGTTACTCAAAGTGAGCCTGAGTGATGGAGGGTATAAGTCTGTCCTTCATAGGCTGGGCTGTAGGTGTCAGAGGAGACTGGATTTTGTGTATTTTAAGTGACTTCAATGCAACAGTTGTTCCTTATGGACCCACTGAAGTTCTTCTGATGAATATGGTTTGGATGTGGCATTTAGATTGCTTGTATATTTAGGAGCTCTCAAACCAAATCGGCATGCCCAGGTGCCCATTTGACTTCAGAAATTTCATCTTCAGTGATGTTCTTTATGAAAGACTGATACTTCATATAAAACTGGACAATTGTATCATCAAATTTAATGCTCACTCAAATATTTGACTTGTCAAACATGATGAAGGGTTTCTTTGAAGCAACACTGAATAATCATATGCTGAAACTTAGCTTGTGATGGTCCTTTTTCTCTAGTTATTGGTAATAATCCACTCTCTGAACTACAAGACACCAGCCCATGGGTAGGAGGTACTGAAACTGATGGAAACAATAGGCCCACTGTTGAAGTGGTAACTAAGGCGGGCAAACACTATGGATGTAATGAGTCAGCCATAGTCACTTTATAGTGCAGGTGCATGTGCTTAATAAAATTTAGAATTTTGGCAAGCCCTGATTATTCAGCTTTGCCATTACATTAGGTGTTTTCCTAAACATTTTCAGATTATTTTCCCTCAATATTTCTGTTTGGCTCAGAATTTTTGCCATTTTCCAATTTCTTAGAGTTTGCTATCATTAGCAGATTACTATGATTCTTTTTAAACTTTGCTCTGTAGGGAAACAATCACACACACATGTGCACACATACACACATGTAATTTTTCTTTTCACATAAATGGGCTCATGTTTTACACATTGTTTTGCTATTTTCTTTTCTCACTAACATATTTTGGACATCTTTCCATTTCAGTGTGTGTGCATACATAATATTCTCTGATAGATGCATAGTATCTCCCTACAGGGATAATGCATAATACTGCACTAGATCATTGCACACATTTTTAAAATTAAAGATCCTTTTACTGCAAGTTAGAAAAACATAGTTTGATCAGGCTTATCCTAAGATATCAATATATTATAAGAAAACATTAGTGTCCCACATAATCAAGAACAGGAGAACAGAGCTGTGGTCTTCTTAGGCGTAAGCTGGATTCAAGGACTTTAGTAATTCCACACTCATGGCTTCTATTCATGCACCTTTAGAATCTTTCCTCCTGCAGAATGGCTCACTTTGACTATATAGTACACAGGGCAGGAAGGATATAAAATAACAGATCTCAAATATGTACATTATAATTCAGCTGCATAGACATTGGCTTTTTTATTCTCGGTTCCGATTTTAAATTCCCAAGGAAAGCTCTAGTTTGAGCCATGTAGGTCCATCTCTGGTCCAATCAACTTTGGTGAAGAAAGATAACATCATTGTGCAAAATGGCTGCTAGAATTTTCTTGCTATTTACAGGTAGATAAGAGCAAAGAATAGTTCCTAGGAAGTAAAAGGATGGACAAACAACCCTGTGAGAGATTAATGTAAACTTTTATGTGTTCAATTAACAATTGTTTGGCATTTAGGTTCAAATATTTTCTTATTACAGTGGTTCCCACTTATCTAGAAGATATACGTTCCAAGATCCCCAGTAGATGCCTGAAATCATGGATAGTACTAAACTCTCTCTCTCTCTATATATATATACATACTATATATTTTTTTCCTATAGATACATACCTATGATCTCTCTCTCAAAATAACTTACTGCAGTGTATTTAACCTTCTTCTTCTTGTGATGATGTGAGAGGATAAAGTGCCTACCGGATGAGCTGATGGGATGTGAATGATAGAGTATTTGGCTACTATTGACCTTCTGAGTTTACCTCAGAGGAGGATCATCGGCTTCTGGACCATGGTTGACCACAGGTAACTGAAACCTCATGGATAAGGAGGTCCTACTATGTAAATAATGTCACTATAAATATAAAAAAAATAACTGTACATTTATGTAAATCAATATTTAGGATAATTTTCAGAAATTGAAATAATAAGTCAATGGAATGTATATTTTACAATTTTATAGTGACAAAATTTAAAGCAATTTAGATTCCCACCTGTAGTGAGTGAGTAGGAATGGAGGTGTTTCTCTGTAAATTCATCAAAATTGAGTATTATCAATTTTTTTAAGTCTTTGCCTATATAACTGGTAGAAATATCTTGGCAGAGGTAAAATATATCTTGCTTTCATAAAATTTTATTAGCTATTACACATTATCAAGTTTGTGTATTGCAGTGCTGAACTAGGGTTTCTCCATATGAAAGTATTTAAAGGCAGCCCCTCCATCTACTCAGCTGTTCTGCTTTCAGAACCCAGTGGAATCTGCCTACCATTCCTAAGACTGAATTTCCAAGGAGACTGTAATTCTTAGTTTAAAAGCTTACAGAATAACACACAATCAGTCCTTCTTCTTTTTCCATTCCTCCTGCCCCCAGTTTTGTTTACTGTCTTAAATTTGTTGTATATCTATTTTTCGCATTAAATTGTTCCTTGAAGGGCGCCTGAGTGGCTCAGTCATTAAGTGTCTGCCTTTGGCTCAGGTCATGATCCCAGGGTCCTGGGATCGAGCCCCGCATCGGGCTCCCTCTTTGCTCAGCGGGAGGCCTGCTTCTCCCTCTCCCACTCCCCCTGCTTGTGTTCCCTCTCTCGCTGTCTCTCTCTCTGTCAAATAAATAAATAAAATCTTAAAAAAAAATTGTTCCTTGTAAGACATTGTATTTCATCTTTATAATTTTCATAAACCCAATGTCTAGCACATTATCAGTATATATTTGTTTGTAAACTGATTGCTTATAGTCCTCAGGTTGATGGACTTCCAAGAGATCTGGGTCTATAGCCTAGCCACCATGCCTAGCTCTATGGCAGGCAAGTGATTTTTCTCTGGACCATAGTTTTCCTATGTACACAATCAGAGTTCAAATAGGCCATCCCTAAAGCTTTGTGGGCTTTTTTTGTTTGTTTTTTAAAACTAAACTCTGTGATAATACTTCGCTTTTTAAATTACAGGTGAAAAATTTCTGTATATTAAAAAATAACAGAATGTAAATAATATAATTGTAAATTTCCATCGAACAAATCTACAGAATTTAATTCAGATGTGGCATTACTTTCAAAATGGAATATTTTAGTTGGTTGTCACCTCTCTGCAGTGTGTTAGCCCCATCTAGTGAATGATTAATGAATTCTCAAAAGCTAGTAGCATAGCAACCTTTTTAAAGTTACTGCTGAATCATTCGTCACCTTGTTTTCGGTCTTTGGGCCTATTTCAGATATAGCCAAGATTGAAAGAAGAATTTATTGTGAGATTAGTTTGGGAAATGTTTAAATGCCTTTGTAGAACAGATTCATTTTAAGAGTGGAGCAAGACGAAGGGGTATAATCGATTTCCCAAGTCCTACCCTCTCAGCTTTTATTTTTACCAAATATATAAATGTACATAGTTTAAATAGCCATACTTTCCCCCTATTTTCTTTCCCTAACATCAATTACACTTACCTAATTTTAGCTGATTATTTCAATATTTACCTTCATGTCTTCTATTTTTTTTTAAGATTTTATTTATTTATTCGAGAGCGAGAGCGAGAGAGAGCGAGAGCGAGAGCGAGCGAGAGCGAGAGCGAGAGAGCACGTGAGATAACGGGGGGTGGGGGGGTAGCGGAGGGAAAAGCAGGCTCTTCCCGCTGAGCAGGGAGCCCAATGCGGGACTCAATCCCAGGACTCTGGGATCATGACCTGAGCCAAAGGCAGAGCTTAAGGACTGAGCCACCCAGGCGCCCCTATCTCCTTTTTTGAGAACGTAGCATATATGTTGAGGCAGATAATATAGTTGAGACATATAAACTTGGATAACTTTCCTTTCCTGCTCACCTTTTTCTCCCAGGAGTTGTCTTGCTTTATCATTTGCTTGGTTTTCTATATATTTGTCACTCATTTAGCCTCAAATTTCTTGCCCATTAAAAATCAAGGCTATGGACACATCAGGTATTCTGTTTATTCCATCTTGCTGAGAAAGTCTTTCCCAGAGCCTTCTGACCCACTCCACTGACTTGGTTTTTCCTCCTCGCCTGGGATAGATAGGGCTGTTATCCTGGATCTGCCCTCACCATTATCCTGAGAAGTCCTCTCCTCTTTTTCCCTATGTTGGGTCTCCTGTTTCCTCTATCATGTTTCCTCTCTGTGGCTTACTGATACTGTGATGAGATATACCCACGAAAACCTCCAAAGAAAGAGCGCATGGGAAATAGAGTTCTGAGATTCTGTGTGGTGCATATAGCGAATTGTCTTTCAGCATTAATTCCAAACTCCTTTTAGGGTGCCTGCAGACGGTAAAGCTAAAAACTACAATTCCCAGCCTTCCTCACAGCGGGCTCCTAGAAGTGTGGTGGTTTGTGCCAATGAGATACATTCACGCACGTTTCGAAGGTGTAGGTGAGGAGCACCACCATGCACTGGAACAGCAGTCCCCTTTTATCCGTGGTTTCACTTTCCTGGGTTTCAGTTACCTGCCATCAACCTGGGTCCGCAAGCAGATGAGCCTCCTTCTAACGAATCACCGGAAGGTCAGCTGTAGCCTAATTCTACGTCACAACGCCTGCGTCATTCCCCTCACGTCACCTCCCCACGTAGGCATTTTACCATCTCACATCATCACCAGAAGGGTGAGTACGATACAATATTTTGAGAGAGAGAGACCATGTTTACATAACTTTTATGCCAGCATATCGTTAAAATTGTTCTATTTTATTATTAGTTATTGTTAATCTCTGACTGTGCCCAGTTTATAAATTAAATTTTATCTAAGTATGTACGTATAGGAAAAAACACAGTGTACCCAGGGTTCGGTACTATCGGTGGTCTTGGGACATACCCCCCACAGGTAAGGGGGACTACTGTATCTTTTGCTCATAGACGCTCCTGAGTGTGATGGCTTCGGATACCAGAGGGGGCAGTATCCCTGTGGTAGTCTGGTTTGGTAGCAAAGCTCTCCGCGAATTCTGAAAGCTAAACCTGAAGTCAGTTTCCTCAGTCAGTTAATACCCGCAGTATTGCTTAAAACTAACTATGATGGATGCTTTTTCCTGTACTGGACCTTGCATGATAAATATTTTATGTGCTACCTTGGTTAGATACAGAATTCTCACCTTGAAATAATCTTTGTTTAAATTTCTAGTGTTTCTGTTATGAAATTTCAAGCCATCTTTAGTCCCTGATCCAATGTATGTGAATTTTTCTCCTCCTTTGGAAACTGAGGGGAAGTATTCTTTGTCCCTTGTGTTCTGAAAATTCAACATGTGCCTTAGTTTGTCTATTTCCATCCATCATGCTGTGCTCTCGGTGGGTCCTTTCAATGTGGAAACTCATGTCCTTATTTGCTGGAAAATCTCTTAATGGCTTCGATGATTATTTCCTTTCTCCAGTTTCCTTTGTTCCTTTATTTTGGAACTGCTGTTTTTTTGTTCTTTTTTGGACTGGCTCTGTAGTTTTATCTTTTCTCTCTTATTTTCCATCTTTTAACTCCCTTTTTTATAGGAGTGACACTAAATTTTATCTTTTAACTTATGTAGTAAACGTTAAAAGAATTTTGCTATTTATCTCTATTTCAAGAGCACTCCTAAAAGTTAAAAGTAGAACTACCCTATGATCCAACAATTACAGTACTAGGTATTTACCCAAAAGATACAAAAATACTGATTCAAAGGGATACATGCACCCCAATGTTTATAGCAGCATTATCAACAAGAGCCAAATTATGGAAAGAGCCCAAATGTCCATAGACTGATGAATGGATAAAGAGGTTATGGTGTATATATATATATATATATATATATATATAACTCAGCCATAAAAAAGAATGAAATCTTGGTATTTGCGATGATGTATATGGAGCTAGGATGTATTATGCTAAGTGAAATAAGTCAATCAGAGAAAGACAAATGCCATATGATTTCACTCATATGTGGAATTTAAGAAATAAGACAGATGAACATGGAGGGGAAAAAAGAGAGAGGCAAACAATAAAACAGACTCTTAACTTTAGAGAATAAACTAGGGGCTGCAGGAGGGGAGGTGGGGATGGCTTAAATGGGTGATGGGTATTAAGGATGGCACTTGTGTGATGAGCCCTGGGTGTTATATGTAAGTGATGAATCATGAAATTCTACTCCTGAAACTAATATTACATTGTATGTTAACTAACTGGAATTTAAATAAAAACTTGAAACAAGAGAGCACTCCTTTTGAATGATCTTAATGTTCCATTTTGATAGTATCCTATTCTAATTTTATTGTTATATTTCTATTATTGAATTTTTCTTTTTAAAAAAATATATGCATACTATCATATATATTTTTCTTTTCAAAAAAATTTATGCACACTATCATAGTCTGTTTCCTTTAAATTGCTTCCCCTCCCCCCCCGCCTTTCGATTTGGCCTTGATCTTTTAGTAGAACTTTCATGAAGTGTCTGATAATCTTTATTTGCTGCTCATAAATAACAGTGAGGAACTTAAAGGAACTTAAAAGAATATGATTAAGTTTGTCCACTGTGAGCTTTACCACAGGATGCCCTGGTAGAAACTACTTGTTTCCCTTTTGGGATACTGGAGAAACAAGGGGGTCAGAGTCCTAGTATCTTATCTTGTATGCATTCTGAAGTACAGGGGGTCGAGAAGAGCGTCCCTACCCTGAAAGATGGCATGCATTCTCTAATACACAGGAACTCTCTTTTACTATTTCAAAGAGTGAAACTAGTTTTTGCCACTGAAAGGGAGGGGACCTGGGGACTTGACAATTTCTTAAGCAGACTTTGAATTAACCCTCCTTATTTTTCTCTTTTCTTTTTATTTTCTAGAGAGGGGGTGCAGAGGGAGAGGGAGAGAAAGAGAATCTTAAGCAGGTTCCATGCCCAGTGCAGAGACACAGGGCTCAGTCTCACAACTTTGAGATCATGACCTGAGCCGAAATCAAGAGTTGGATGCTTAACTGATTGAGCCACCCAAGCGCCCCTGAATTAATCCTCCTTATTAATCTCTTCTTTCACTCTGATTTCCAGAAGGGCTGGAGGCTGCCAGTTGCAGAGCACTTTGGTGATTCTGCATGGCAAATTGGCTTGCTTCTTGAATCTCCTCATTGCCGTTTAAGATTTTAGTTTTTCAAATGCATCTACTTTTCAGTTTTCAGAAGTTTGTTGCCGTTTTGACCCTTCTCTTGTTCTCTCCTACCTGTGGATTTGTTTTTAAAAATAATTTCCTTTTTTTAAGAATTTGGGAAAGAGGAAAAATAGATGTATGTCCTCAATACTGTGTGATCGCTTTGCTTTAATTTATACTGATATGATTCTTGAGATAATACATCATTTCATAGGTGAATGAAAATGAATATATGTATATATATGTGTGTGCATGTGCATGCATATATATATATTACATATGTGTGTATATTTAGGTGATCAATTGTGATTTTGATGTCAGTAAGCACAGAAAAAGGAAGTAGTTTGGAGAGAAGTGTTTGTGATGCTGGGTAGTGATAAAGAAGTGAAAATTAAGGAACAAAACGAAATTTATCTACTCCCTATTTTAGCTACTGTCTTTTAGGGCTTTAGGCACTTTTGAAAGAAGTTTATTGTTGTTGTTGTTGTTGTTTTTTAATTGTTACAAGGATGCACTTTGGTAAATTAGTCTCTTAAAGTATTAAGTACTGGACCTATAAAAATTTACTGGAATAATTTACCATAATACTCAAGTGATTTTGAAATTTAATGTAGCTTCTTAGAAATGCAGCTAGACAGCAATATGAGTCTACTACAAAGAAACTGTATTTAGGCAGTTAAAGTGGGGAAATGATAATTATCCATTTAAGTCTGGTCATAAAAGTATTTTTTATATTAAACATATAGATAAGAGTATTACAGATCTAAGGAAAAAGTAAAATTAGATAAGACAAGTAATGTAGCTATAGTAGGGGAAAATACTACATTTTTTCATCCATTTGTGTATTTAGCAAGTATTCCCAGACACACTAGCCATGAGAGATGTAGCAGTGAACTACACTCTGAAAGAACCTACTTTCTAGAGGGTCATGACAAATAAGCAGAGACTTATATAGGAAGTACAGAAATGAAGAAGGTGCATCAGAGGTGGCCAGGCAAGACCCCTCTGAGTTGGTGACTGTTTTTACTCAGAGATCTAAAAGGGATGTGAGAGAGAGCCCCTGTGGATATGTGTTTGGGGGATTCTGGGAAAAAGACACTTTTGTTTGTAAGCCAACTGAAACTAGCTTCAGCCAAACAAACAACAAACAAACAAAAAACAACCTCAATCCTATTCAAAATTAGGAACTCCAAAGATTAAGTGTGACAAAGAGAAAGTCGATTGATGTCATTAGGCTTCTCTGCCCCGCCTCAAGCTTGCTGTATTCTCTCTCTGCTATTTCCCTTTTTGGGTAGGCCACCTCCATGTGACAATAGGATGGTCCCTGGCAGATCAATATGTACATTGTCCTCACTCGTTTTAGTGATGCTAGAGAAAAGAACATAACCCTCCTTGGACCTGAATTTATGTTAGTCCCCCAAAGGATTCTCATTGGTCTTGCTTGGGTGCTGTGCGTATCTCTGGACCAGTCATGTTGCTCACATAGTAATGGACTGTGATTTGCCAGCCTGGATCACACGTGTATTCCTGTAGTGTAAGCAGTTGGGGGCTCATATGATTGACAGCTAAAATTGGTTAGAATTTGTAGAGGAGCAATTCTTAAAAGTTCCCCAAATTAAGAGATGCAAAGAAGGCTTTTAAAAATCCTACAGATAATCACATTTAAATATGGAAACTTCAAAAGGGAATTATTGGTGGGATAAAGTTTATTTTTATCATATACACCCTTTTTAAAATTTGTCTTCTAGCAGAGTAATTAAAATAGGACTGAGTGTATTACTTTCTTAGGAAGTGACTTCAGTCTAAGGGCTATGCTAGGAAAGGATTATCCTCAGAAAAATAATATAATGGAAGACTACTAGGATCTGGTTCTGGTCTTAATTTCAAGGGAATTAGGCAAAGAGATGATTATAAGACTTTTACCATGTGAAGATTACCTTACTTGTTTAAGATTTGTGACAGAGGCCCTAGGAAAGAATTGAAAGTGCACTTGGTTGGAACATTGTCTCAATCAGGATAGATTATGCTGCAGTAAAAAAAGCGCAATTATGACTGGCTGAAACTAGGAAGATTTCTTTCTTTCTCAAGCTACATGTTCATCATAGGTCAGCAGGTGGGCCCTGCTCCTGGTAGTCACTCAGAGACTCAGGCAGACAGAATAGCTATCATCTTGAATTTTTCCAGTCACCGTGGCAGAAATTAAGATAGCTCTAAATTATTTCACAAACATAATTATATGCTCCAACCTGAGAGGCACAAATGTCACTTTTGCTCACAACTCAATGGCCAGAAATAGTTATATGATCTCATCCTTCCTCAAAGGGACTAGGAGGTGCAATCCTTCTATTGACTGGAAGAACAGGAAAATTTTGGTAAACATCATGAATGACTAACCCAAGTATTTATGGTTCTTATTCATTGGAAACCATGTCAGAGGATTAGGACAGAGGCATAATTTCAGCAGAAAGAAAGAAAAGAAAGAAGAGGAAAACTTGACATCTAGTATAGTCACTGGATTAGAACAAAAGTTTGTGGAAAAGCCTAAAGGCAACATATCAAGTAAGGTATATGAATGTCAGTGTTGATACTTTTTAAAAAAATTCTAAAAATGTTTTAGAAATTATTCAAATTGGATATTAGAAGTTACTTGTGCTCAGATAAATTTGTATATGTAAAATTTGGGGAAAATTTAACTATACAAATAATTTGTGATAAATAACTGCTGAATTCTGGACTGAATCTATTGTCCAGATATCAAAAAATATATAAAATACAATTTAGAATAAAATATTTAGAATATTCTTAAACTGAATAAATGTTAATTAAATGGCAATCAATATTTTTTAGTTTCATTTGCTTATAAATTAAAATGGATGAATTGAAACAGTGTCATTTATAAGAGACTTCTGCAGTTTTCTTTCTGTGGCAACTCCTATTTTCTACTAACCTGTTATTATCACTTCAGATCACCATTGCCATTGACTTCAGTAAGATTACAAACAAGTGAATGGCAGGCAATTTGCTCTACGGTATGTGGCTTTGTGGTAACGTGGGTAGAGCATATCTCTGTGAACACCTTATATTTGCTGAGCACAACAGATCCAGGGCATTTTTTGAGCCCATCTCTGCAAAATTCCACTGGTTTAATATGCTAGGAGCTCACCACAGGCATGGAATACAGAAAAAGTGGACAAAGATAGAGTATCAGGGGGATCCAGCATTAGATCTGGATGCTTGAGGGTTCACAATTATGTTTTTATTGTCTGTATGATCATTTAAGTAATTCAGTATAAACCATGTGTTGTAGATACGTATGTTAACTAAAATCCTCTGTTGAAAGGATAATTAATTAGCATTTGAAGCATCCTAAACAAAATTAATATTTTGATGTCCATGACTTGGGACTTCTAACACACAGGCTGCCTCTTCTCAGTATCCTTTGCTGATATTCCTCTTCCCGGCCTATAAACTTTTAGAATGCTCCAGGGCTCAGTACTTGGATCTCCTATTTTCTCTCTCTGAGGTAGTCTCATTTAAGCGCATGACTTAAAAATAACATCCACATTGCTGTCCTATTGTCTCTATCAATCTCAAGTTGTATATTTAAATGATCTCAGTGACGATGTGCTAGCTCCATGTGGCTATCAAATACGTATTTAAAAATTAACATACCTAAAACAAGATTTTAATTTCTTTCTCCATCCCTCAAAACAAAGACGTCTATCTCATTATTTTGCCCATCCCCCAAGTGTTGTGTCATCTCTGATTGTTTTTCCTCACACTCTCCATTCAGGTCTATCAGTAGATCTGCTATCTACTGGTTTTGGTTTTTCCACTGAAATTGATGTTAGGACTTAGCATCTCTATTATTGCCAATTTGGAGAAGCCACCATCATCTCTTATCTGACTTACTGCAATAGGTCTCCTCCAGCAGTAGCTTCCCTGATTCCACTCTTGGAGCCCTTGAATCTGTCCTTCATCTTCACAGCAACCAGAGTGATAATGTCACTCCTCTGCTCAAAACTAAGATATTTTCAATGTATCATGAGTCTTGCCCACATATATTTTATGTAAATAAAAACCACAGTCACATACAAAATAACATTACATGCTTTACAAGGAACAACATACCTAACACATTACAGTTTGGAAGGGGATATGAGTGAAAAGTGGGAATGAAAGAGGAAGTGAAAAAGAAATGGGGTCTTATGTGGACCGACCAGGAAAATGTTGCATGACTGAAGAAATAGGTGAACTCAACTTTTTGAACCTGAGATTCAAAAGAAAAAAAATCAGTCAATCAATAAAAGAGGTTGGATATGTTTTTGAGTGAATAGTCTGTGACATTTAATATTTCACTTGAACCTATTACACCCAAGAAGGCACATATGAGCTTTGGCATTATAATTTTTTTAACCTCTTGGAATCTAATTGTTTTCGTTCAAGGCAGGTATCTGTTGGTGGAGTAAACCACTGAGAAGTATGTATTTGCAACTCTTTCTTTACTAATAAAGCTTTTGGAATCTCAAATCTTAGATATAAGTCAGATTTGGAAGCTCAACCCTTTTCCATTCTAGTTTGCTTAAATGCAAAACATTCTAAAGGTCAGTGTGTACTTTCAATAAATTAGAATATTCTGGTAGAATATTACATTGAAAAAGAAATTAATTACATTTGAAAGCTTGCTGCTTATAGCTTTTGAAGGAATTGTAAGGCACAGAATGAAACACTGGATATTACTATGTATAAGTCCTGTCTCAGTTAATCCAAGTGACAAAAAGACAAAATGGTATTAGAGTACCATATATACAACTAATATAATGAGCTAAATTCTTAAATTTTGCAATAAAAATGTATAAAAACTTTAGCCTATATAGTTAGGGCAGGAAAATTGCATTTTAGGCATTTTAAAAATTGCTAAATATTATCATCACAAAATACTATTAAGAAATCCAATCCATTTTGTTTCAAAGTAAATGTGAATGGAGCTACTGGCTTCAAGGGGACATTAAATCCCTTATTCTATCAGCAATTTGGTATCTATTAAAGAGAAGTTTCTGTGTTTATAGGCACTCCTATGCTTCTCACCTTACAAGTGGAACTTTAATAAATAAAAGTTCATGAATTGAAGGAGATTGCATAGGCTCTTACATTTTTAAGAGATTTTTGACACATGTAGGTTAAGGCTTCTAGCTTGCTAGATGTGGCTTAAGATGAACCTGATCTATGAGAATCTTGTGTTTCATTGTAGGACAATGTATGAAAATTCAAAAGAGAAAATCACTTCTGGATGGAAAACACTAGCTGTCATTTATTGAATACCTAGTATGTGATAGCTCTGGTATTAGGCACTTTATAGACAGAGCCTTCACTTTTATCATCATTTAATATTTATATTTATATCACTATTTTCCAGAAGAAAAACTTGTAGCTTATTGACTTTTAGTGAGTTTCTCAATTTCAAACAGAAAAAGTCAGGTGAAGATTGAACTCAGGTCTATTTGGTGTCCCAGTAAATTGCTAAATCATCTATACTTGCGTATCTGGACATTCTAATTTGCCTTTGTTGGATACATATGATTTTACTTTTGCATAAAAGTAACCACAGAATGAAAGTGAAGTTCTGAGACGAAGACCATTTCAGGGATGTCAAATATTTAAATAAAAGTGAAGAATTTAGTTTACACTTGAATATTTTATCAGTACTACATATAAATATCCAGATATTTCCAAGTACATTTTATAGTAGCACATGGACAAAAAAATGAATAATAGACTGAATTTAGCATTTTTGTTCAGCTGTATTTTATCATGTTTTGTAACCTAAGATATACATTAATAAATAGTTTACTTGGATGTTAACTAAACTTATTGTGGCAATTGTTTCACAATATATACACATGTCAAATCATTATGATGTACACCTTAAATTTATGCAATGTGGTATGTCAATTATATCTCAATAAAACTGGAGAAAAGAGTTTTGACTGCCCACAACAAAGACTTAAATGTCTTCTTTTTCTGGACCTTGGTTGAGCAGCAGGTCACTTACATTAATCCATTTTCTGCTTTGAGCACTTGGGACCTGAAGTGAGAGCGAGAGTCCAAGGTTTTAATTTTTCTATTATGTTCTGGAAGAACACTGTTAAGATTCAGATTTGTGGGTAAATGTTCATGTGGTGGCTAACAGAAAATAGTGTCCAGGTAACAACACTGGGTTGGGCACTGAGTACTGGTCCTGCTGTCACTTCCGTTTCAGTCTTGGATCATGATGAGCTGTACCTGGGACTTTCTTTGCTCGTTTGTACAGCGACAGGGCTGATTTTTCATATATGTAAAATTTTAAATATATTATAGTAAAGTACAGATTCTTATAACAATCATAGTAGATGATATAGATATTTTGCTAGCATAGGTATTTTACTCTAGAAATTCTAAAAATATGAAGTAGCATTTCTTAACATAATAAATATTTAACAGTTTTTTAAGAATCAGGCCCAGAAAGATGATCCTTTCTCCTTGAAATTATGATCAAGTAAAAATTCTGACAAGACCTACCATGGAAAAAAAGATAAATACAGCTAAGAAAGAAATAAAAGATTATTTTGAGGATGTGACATGAAGTTTTATGAAAATGAGCAAAAATTCAAAGGAGTAATATATTAAAGTACTTGTCATATTGTCTGAGGACCACCTACATCGGATTCTCTTGGGGTTGTTGGAGGAAGAGTATGAGTCAAGATGTACATTCCTAGGCCCCACTTCAGAACCACTGAGTCAAGATCTCCGGGCATGGGACTGAGGAATCTGCATTTTCACAAGCCTTGGATATAATCCTTATGGTCTCTAATTTTTTTTTTTAAGATTTTATTTATTTATTTATTTGACAGAGAGAAACACAGCGAGTGAGGGAACACAAGCAGGGGGAGTGGGAGAGGGAGAAGCAGGCCTCCCACCGAGCAGGGAGCCCAATGCGGGGCTCGATCCCAGGACCCTGCGATCATGACCTGAGCCAAAGGCAGACGCTTAATGACTGAGCCACCCAGGCGCCCCATGGTCTCTAATGTTTGATTGTCAATGCATTTGGCTTTGAATTTAATCCATCCCAATTCCATCATTTCATATTTTAATTCTACACATTTAGAAAATACAGTGAGAGAAGAAAGTTATTTTATAAATATGGAAAAAAATCACTATCTTTTTTTTGGTTGGGGGGAGAGAGAGAGAGAGAGAGAGAACATGAGCAGGGGTGGGAGTAGGGGGATTGGGGCAGAGGGAAAGAGAAAGAGACTCAAGCAAATTCCATGCCCAGCGCGAGCCAGACACGATGTGAGGCTCCATCTCATGACCTTGAGATCATGACCTGAGCTGAAATCAAGAATCCCAAGCTTAGGGTGCCTGGGTGGCTCAGATGGTTGGGCATCTGCCTTCGGCTCAGGTCATGGTCCCAGGGTCCTTGGATTGAGTCCCCAGCTCTGTGGGGAGCCTGCTTCTCCCTCTCCCTCTGCTGTTCCCCCAGCTTGTGCTCTTTCATTCTCTCTCTCAAATAAATAAATAAAATCCTTTAAAAAAATCACTATTTTCCATAGTTGAATTGTAAAACTGCATTTTGATCGTAGTGAAAATGAAGTTTGGATACTGCTAGCACTCTCATTCTTAAAAAAAGAATGAGCATCTTCAGTTTACCTTCTATGAAGCATTTTAATTTGATCTTGAAAAAGGTGATTATTGTTAGGTAAACAGAATTAGAATAACATCTTGGCTCTCTAATACTGATATATCATGCATATATGTATTTCCTATGGAAAGAGGATGGCTTTGGAGGTAGACAAAGGATTCAGAATCCTTCTTAGAGTCTTAGTTTTTTCTCCTGTAAAATAGAACAATTAATACCGGCCTGAGGGTTTTGTAAATGTTAACTGAAATGGCATATGTAAAACTTCTAGCCTAGTGCCAACACACAGCAGACATTCTGTAATGATAGTTACCCTTATCCTATTATCCTTTGTATTCAATGATGACATCATTGAAATAGCCTTCTCCACAGAGAGCAGTTTTTTGTCTGCACAATGCACACAGGTGGGCCTTCTTGGATTTGTAGCTATAGTGACTACCTGAGGATTCTGCTGCTATTTGCATTAGTTATTTGGTTTTCAATATTCCATAGATATTTAATCAAACCTGTATATCCCATGCCAGTTATAAGTCTTTTCCCCACCTTGATTTCCCCATAATCCTATCCCATTCCCATTATCACACTGTCTGAAATTAAACATCAGAGCTGTATAAACCTTAGTCTTTTTTCTGCTATAATCACCCACACCATTAAAAAATTATTAGGGTTATCTGATTCTATTTCTTCCTATTAATCAGTATTAAATGTTATGTCTAGGATTTCAGTTTTATTGGTCTTTACCTTGCTGCAATTATTATTTGATTGACTTGTACGTGAATGTAATAGCAAAGCTTAGAAACAATAATACGATATTTATAGTGTGCTGATGTCTCATACTCAATATGTATACGGTAAAATCTTATTAATCAGAAATCCACATGTACTTTATGCATGTTATCTTAAGTCACAGACAAGGATCAAGAGATTCTACATCTACCCTTTTGCTCACTGTCTTTTGTTGGGCAGAGGCTCAATCAGTAAGGGGTAGAGCCATCCAATATTTTAAATCAAAGTTTTCAACAACAAAGAATGAAGCAAAAAATTATTTTCAAATTTATCTTTGGTCAGTGAAAGAATATGTAAAACTAAATGAACTATCTCGAATCATCTTTCACATACCCCTCTGTAATTTCATTAACAGTTTTAAGAAAATTTTCAATAAATTTTTCAATGATAGATTGAAAATCTAGTTATACATAGCAGATGTTATTCATATAAACTATCAATCTTTATTATATATCTGCTACTATTACCAACCATCTATCTTTCTGAAAGATTTTGGGATTAATCCGTAATAAATCAATTCTTAGATGAAAGAAGGCGATTCAAGTGTTTAACAAAAGCTGAAGTGATCCTGACTCAGGATTTGTCCTAACAATCACAGCATTTCTGAAATATTCTAATTAGATGTTGGTCTGTATAAATCCATTTAAAGTAAGTTCATACAATTGTTATTTTTATTCTCTTTGGAGATGCAAAAGGTTTTAATTGGAGTGCCAATTTTCTGCATCCTTAGCTTCCTTAGAATTGTAGCTTTGTTGTTAAAATGTGTCTGATTGATAAAAGACCCTTTCGAGTTCATAGGGGGAAAAAAAGCCTGTTCTATTCTGTTTGGAAACATTAACAGATATTTTCCAATTTAGAGAAATTGACTTTTTGAGCCTAATTCAGGCAAAATATAAGAATTTAAAAGTAGAATTTGTTGAAGAGCTATTGGAAAAATTTTGTGCTTTTTCAGAAAGCATAGTTTTCTGTTGACAAGAAATGCAAAATAAAAATAATTAAAAAATGAAAACCTTGACAGATTATTCATATTTTCTTCAAAATTGAAGTTTTATATACACATAAAACTTCGCTCTGTTCCTGACCTCATCATTTATAATATCTTAACAGTCTGTGAATTTTTTATTACCAAATATAATTGCATTAACACAAAATTCTGCCACTAGGTGGCTCCATATAGCTTTTTAAAAGCAGTCTTCTATGAAAATCTGTTTTGGGATATTTCTTTTTTATTTCATCTCCTGTATCTTTTGCCTTTGTATTACAGCCTATGTAGCGTAGTTGCAAACCATTAGCTGTATGAAATTAGAACCTATGTGCAACGTGCTGCCAACTCCTGTGTCTAGTCAACACGTAATGAAAGGTGACAGAAGACAATTCAATAGGACTATGATTATTGACTGGATGCCATTTTTCAATGCCTGGATCCTTAGCAAAATTATTTCTGACTTTATTTTTCACTTCAGAACTCCATTTGAGCACCAAGTCATATTTCCTGTAGTTAGAGAAATCCTAAAAAAGTCGTGGAAAGAAGGATGGATTTCTTTTTAAGTGCTTGAGAAATTCCTCATCTGAGAGGAAAGGGGGGATGCCAGTGGAAATACCCTAGACTAGGAGTTGGAGCACTTGAAATCCAGTTTGGGTTTTGGCAGGTGAAAAATCCAATTATCCCCCCTAAATCTCAGTTTCTTCATCCACAAAATGAAGGGGTTGGAGTTGATGATATTTGTAATCTCTTCTAGTTTTAAATATTTTAAGATGTGTGACATGTGCAGAGGCATTCCTTAAGCAGAACTGTTCATATATATAGATATGATTTACTTTCTTATATTATACATCCCTGAGGAAGGGGAGATGTCATAGTTTCTCTGGCCCCAATGCCCAAAACAGTGCCTGGCACATAGAAGAAATGCAACATACACATTTAAAGGAACAAACAAACTGCCTAGGGGGACTTGAAGATGGAGATCACAGCTACTACATCTTATTCTCTTTTTGACTGGACCTCCAGTTTCTATTTTTAGAGTTACAGGTGCCCAGTGATGAAGGCAAGTCACCTCATAATGCCTTTGTTCTTTCTGGAAAGGAAGTGAAAATTTCTAGGCTTTTTCTATTAACACTGGTTTGTTGTTTAGATGAAAATAGTTGTTGTAGATGCTTTAGAAGGCAAAACCCATCTGCAGCAATAGACTTAAAGTCCTGGAGAATGGCAGTGACAAACTCTGAAGCTGTTGGGACCAGCATGAAGCAGAGGTCTAGAAACAAGGTCCTGGGTGAAAGTGGTGTGTTAAGAGAGGCTTGAAAATGGGTGGAGAAAGAAAGAATGCTTTATGAATTTTAATGGAACAGTCAAATAGGGCATGGATAAATGCAAAATACTCAGCATGTCACAGAAAAAGATATTGTTAAAATGCCACTTTTGAAATGGAAGTGCAATAAAAGGTATTAAAATTGTTGCTGATTTTTTAATGGCAAAAAAATTCACGCTTTGACAGAATTTTGGGAATTTTGCTTGGATGCTCTCAATATAAAGGATCTGAAATTTTAAGCCTGTGTCAAGCAAGTGTCTTCTCTTGATATTTCTTCTTGGCCTATTCCATTTTTATATGTGTTATGACTAAAGTGGTTTGCTATGGTTGGAAAGGATAGAACAGAAGACACCCTCCATCCTTAATGACGAGGAGTAAATGTTTTGACTGCAAATGAAGCTATTACATATATTTACTATGATTATATAAAAATGTCACATTTTGCTATAAAAACTATTAGACTATTTGATTTTTATCTTAAAAGGATTATTAACGAAGTAGCCTAATGTGGAAGAAAAGGCAGTGGACTGGGAGATGGGAAAGACTGATTCTAGTCCAGTCATTGTTATAACCAGCATGACCACTTTCACTTTAATGACACAAGTTCTGTCATGGTGGAGTTGGTCTCTAGGTAGGGTGATCATACAGTCTCTTTTGCTTGAGACGGTCCAGGTTTACACCTGTTATCACAATGTAATTATTAATAGCACCCTTTCACTCTCAAAAGTGTCCTGGTTTGGACAATAAATTATATGGTTACTTTTCAACTTATGTATTCCTTATTGTTGGCTAGAGATGAGATGTGGAATCAATTTTTTGAGAGCAAGTCATTGAAATTCTAGTCCTTTACTTTGAGCAGTGGTAAGAGATGAAGGCATTGAGTTTGATATGGCCCGGATCATGAAGGTCTGATATTCAAAGACTTTTAATTTTATCCTGAAGCATATGGGGAAACATTTTAATCAGGGAAGTAACTGAGATGTCACTTTGGTTACATTTTAGAGAATGGATTTTAAGAGACCATTACTGGAGACAGCAATCTTGCTAAGAGATTATTACAGTAATTCAGATAAGAAGTGATGGAGATCTTAACCAAGAATATGACACAGAGAGAAGATACTAATTAAAGAGGTATTCAGGTAGTAACATCTATAGGATATAGTTACTGAATGTGGGGATTATGGGAGAGGCTAGAGTCTAGGATTGTCTCTCCCCTGATCTCATCAATTTCTTAAATGATTGGATGGATAGTGATAGCATTCATGGACAGGAAGACCATCAGCTTTGGAGATCTATACTGAAGTATGATGAGCTCATTGCTAGATGTGTGGAGTTTAGCATATTTGTGGGACATTGAAATCTAAATATCAAGTAGAGATTTACATATAGAATAAGAACATGAGAATATTGGATTCTGGTCTGCTGATTTAGATTTGGGAGTGATTCACACATTCAAAGATCCGGAAGAGAACCCAGGGGAATATAGAGTGAGACAAAATTGAACCAATGAAAGAAATTCGGGGGTTCCTAGCATTGAAGGGGAAGGGAAATAAAGAAAAACACCTGAATGGGAGACTGGTAAAGAGCTACTAGAGAAGTAAAAAGATATCCATGAAAGCGATATCATATAACCACAGAAGTACTTAAATGTTCCCTTTTTAGAGCACAGGCATTATGTTTCAATTTAGTAGTGCTCACACTTTTTAGTCTTAGGATTCCTTCACATTAAAAATCTTTGAGCATGCAAATAATTTGTAGATTATAGTTATTGATATTTATTATAACAGAAATAATATTGAGAAAGTTTAAAACACTTCTTAATTCATCTAACTATAATAGATTGAGTCAATGTTAACAAAATGTGATTTTTGTGAAAATGACTATATTTTAAATAAATTCTAGTGAGTTGAGTGACATGCTTTTAAACAAATCTGTTTAATGTGCAGCTTAATAGAAGGCAACTAGATTCTCATATCTAGTTTTGCATTTATTCTGTTGCAATATGTTGTTTGGTTTAGGGTATAGGAAGAAAATCTGGCTGCACATAGACATTTAGCTGGAAAAGAGTAGAATATTTTCATAGCCTTTTAAGATAATTGTCAATTTTGTTCTTTGATCTCACACCAGAAGTTGACTATTGGTAGTTTCGTGAAGGTTAGTTACAATGGAGAATCTAAAATCATATCAATGAACTTTTTTTGTTCTATATTACATTAAAATTCCTTGGTATATCTTGAACTTTAAATGAATATTTAACTCATGAATGATTTTGTATCATCTCTTGTTGGCCATTTGGGAAATATTAGCTCACTGAGTTATGCAGATCTTCCAAATGTTGACAGATTTCATTATATAATATTAAAAATTACATTTATCAATATCACTGCAATTCTCATCAGAAAAGTATTTAAGTATTGGGAAACTGTCAAGCTCACAGTGGCAGATACAAGTTTTCCAATATTCTAAATTTCTCTCAGAAGCTAAAATTTTATCATTGGCAAAATGTACTGTCAGTTGTTTTCATTGAAGAGATAGATTCACTGCATTTCTTTCAACAAAATGTCTGCCAGATACTCAGATCTGAATAACCATGGTTTACCTATCAGTTGTTCTTTCAAATAAAAATTGTGTTCCATGAATGAAGCAGCTAATTTAGAAGCTTACAGTTCAATTGCATAAGCTCTTTCCTTCGGTATCCAGCTAAATTGCTTTGTTACACTTTCTTTTTTTTTTAATTTTATTTTATTATGTTATGTTAATCACCATATATTACATCACTAGTTTTTGATGTAGTGTTCCATGATTCATTGTTTGTGTATAACACCCAGTGCTCCATTCAGTACGTGCCCTCTTTAATACCCATCACCAGGCTAACCCATCCCCCAACCGCCCTCCCCTCTAGAACCCTGTTTGTTTCTCAGCTTTGTTACACTTTCTATTTTGTCACAAATATTAAAAACACATGTATTTAAGAGTTGCGATTTAATAACAATATTTTTTACCACTTCATCAAAGATATTATTTAGTGAAATGACTTTATTTTTTATTAACTGTGAGTATGTTGTAGTGAAGAACTGTGGTATAGTTTGGGCCTCTGCATGGATTGGTGATAAAGTACCAGCAGTTTTATCACTATTCGTTTTACACAATCGATTTAAATGTCAACATAGCAAAAAGAGCCAATAACATCTTTGTGTTACTGTGAAAATGGTTTTAATTTTGCAGATGCCCAGAATGGGCCTTGGGACCCTAGGGGTACACAGGCCACATACTGAGAATCACTGGTTTAACTAAATTTTGAGAAGTCTGCACCATCAAATGTTGCAGAAAGTTAAAAAAAAAAAAAAAAAGCAAAACAACCTGAACACAACTAAAAGGGCTCCACTAGATTTTGCAACAAGGAGCTCATGGATAATCTTGTTAAGAAAAATTCTACAGTTTGTTTTCCTGGCTAATGCATCTTCATTAAGTATCTATCTATGTGAAATGATATAAAGGAAAAATATACTCTCTCCTACTTCAATGAATATATTTTGTTCACCTCAAATAGAAACACTTAAATGTAAGAAGGCATTAATTATGGTTGTCATCAAACCTGGAAGAGCATATCAGATTTCTCTGACTAGGAACTAAATGTCTTTTCCTCCTTTGAATTATAGATCTAGCATGTAAAACAATTTGGCATGCCATTTGTAACAACCTGGGGTAAAAAGCAAATCCAAAGAGAGTTATAGTCAGAAACCCCATACCCACTGGCTATAATGTATAGAAGTCAAATGAATGGTTCAATATATTAAGAGCTTACTTTAAAAGGACATAAGGTTATTGTAGGACATATAGGCCTCTTAACAGAGGTAGTACACGTATGAGGGGCAGGCAGTGTGTTAAGAAAGTGATGTTAATTGGGAATCTTCTCTAAGCCTTTCTCTGAGTCAGAAATATGTATTTAATCTTATGTAAGCTTTTCAAAGCCGTTTTAAGAAGTTTTTATTTAAATTCTAGTTAGTTAACATATAGTGTAATATTGGCTTTAGGAGAATTTAGTGACTCATCACTTACGTATAAGACGTAGCACTCATCACAACAAGTGCCCTCCTTAATACCTATCACCCATTTAGCTCATCCCCCTCAAAGCCTTTTAAGCCGGGTACTATTAACCTTTCCTTAGACACCATTAACCCTATCTGAAACTATCAACTTTATCTAAAACTCTATCTAAAACTGAATTTCATCTAGGTTAAACAACTTGCAGAGGTAATGAGATTTTTATTTCCTTGATTAAGGTTATCTGAGTGAAATCAATGTCCTTAGGAAGTGTGATTTCTTCTTCATTCACAACAGTTGTTGAGCTTTGGATTCCATATACAGGATACTGTTCTATAATACTGGATTATAGAGTTTCAATTATAAATCACTTTTGCGAATGTAATTATAAGGAAACTGAGGCTGATAAGTCAGGTGATCTTTCCACCATCTCACAAGGTTTGAATAACTGAGCAGCTCCAGATGCTAACAGATCTGCAATGTCATGAGATACTTATTAAGAGATATTTTGCTGTCCTCAGGTCAACATGTCTAGTTTTCAGAAAGCAATAGTGAATCCTATAATATTTCATCTAATCTGCACTGGATGTATTTGGATATGCACATCTGTATTTATCTTGTCATATCCTCTGGGTGTGTGTCTGATTTACTTCTAATTCTTGTTTGGCTTCAAGATTGGGTATTATGCTCTTTTTTTTTTTTCATTATGGAACATTTTACATCAATGTGGAATAAATATGCTTAGGGTTACATAACATCAAAATTTAATAATCCTTAGCAGCATAAACCATCTGTTAGCCTTTATCATATTTAAAAATAACCATTTGTCTTTACGTATCCAGTAACAAAATTGTCATCTTTGTGTTTACATTAAACATTTGCTTTTAGGTTCATTCTCAATTTTTTCTTCTCCATGATTCAGTGTTTCCTTGAGGTCTAATATTTATACATCCTAAAATGACTTTCTTACATGGAACATTATAGCAATGATTTCTTTTTTCAAGTCCCAATAAGTACATGAAAAGTCCCTGACTTTTCCAATCAGGCCAACATGATTTTGAACCATGTCTATATTTCCTTTACACCTTTTCCATTCATTTACCTTTTAGCTATGTCTTCTTTTATGTTTTATGTTTCAATGAGCCCATGGTCATTTTACTCACTCTTCTCAGGGTAGCTTACATTTCTATGGCTAAATTCGTATCTTCAAACTGATACCATGGCATATACTAACAAATACGTAGCATAACTCTGTGTAGAGGAATGAATGCAGTACAAAGAGAAAGTGACTGGTGTTTCAGGCAGTTTGGGTGGAGTGAACTAAAGCACAAAGACAGAAAAGGACGGGACAGATACCAAGATTGGAAATTCATTTAATTTAATGAAGCACAAGTGATCAAAATTAGTAAAATTATTCCAAAAAGAATTCTTTTTTTTTTTTAAGATTTTATTTATTTATGAAAGAGAGAGAGAGAGCACAAGCAGGGACAGAAAGGAGAGGGAGAAGCAGACTCCTCACTGAGCAGAGGGCTCGATGTGGGGCTTGGTCCCAAGACCCTGGGATAATGACCTGAGCTGAAGGCCAGTGGTCAACCAACTGAGCCACCCAGGCGCCCCCAAAAAGGATTCCTTAACCCGAGTTTTTCCTGTCTTTCCCCATTTGCTTATGAAATATTTACAGACAATCAGTTATAGGGCATTTGGATCTTCAATAAAGCAGACACATAAATTTAAAAAACATGTTTTGGTTATTTTATTATTTTACTGAAAAATGAATGCCCACATATACATGTACCAGATAATTTTTTCTCAAAATATTTATCTGGAGTATAAAGGAAATATAAAGGAATCAAAAATGAAATGTCATGAATACGGGGTAGATGGGAAAGCATTAGCTATATAAAAGTGCAGCAGAAAATATTTGCTAAATCAAGGAGGTTTATAAGCTGTATATGCTCTTGAGGTGAGTTTGCTTCATTAAGGATGAAAGAAAAATAAGAGTATTCAGCATTGTTCAGGCCCTAATTAAAACCCTGTTGGGAACCCTGTTAGGTCCCACAACATTCAAATATTGTACACTGTGGGACCTTAGAAGCAGTCAGTAAAAGTAATTGTAGGAAACACTGTCCAGAATAAAAGATTGCTTGATGTTGAAATAACTTCTGCTAAAGACAAGAATTAAGATAGCTAGCTTTCTATTTTGAACCATTGATGAACAGTGATGGGTAGAAATAAAAATTTAAAATATCGTATCCGTAGGTTTCTCTAATTTTTACATTTGTGGCTCTAACAATAAGTACATGAAAAGGAAACTATGACCACATGCAGTAGCCATTTGTTACAAAAGAAAATGAGACAAAAATTATTTTGTATCAGGTTGCTCTGAAAACTCCTGCTATTATAAACTTTAACTTTAAATAAGGGACTGATATTTTAAAATTGTAAAACTTTATATTTGTAATACTTATTAAGCATTAAGACACAGCAAAATGCCAGTCACCACAGATTTTCAGCTTTATCTAGGCAATATTTTTATTGTGATTCAACTTACGATTCCAGATACTGACCAGAGAATGTTTTAGGTGAATAATCTTGAATATTTTATTATAAAGGAAAATGTTTTCTGTAACAAAAGAACTATATTTCCTTACTAATGTGAAAATTTTCATAAGTGATTATAGATTTTGGGCTAATAGCATCAGATAAGAACCATCAAAATTGAATTTAGCACTTCTTCATTTCATGTCCATTATGCCTGTGCAATGTTAAATCAAAGGTAAAAAAATTCTGTAATCATTGCTCAGATGACTTAGTGTGGGGAAGAATTTTATCTAAGTAACAATAGATTGCTGAATACTTATTATGTGCTATTATGTTATGTATGTTATATACACAAAAGCCTGCCAGGTAGGTATATTATTTAAATTTTACACATAAGAAAACTGAGACCCAAAGAATGTCACTAATTTGTCCAAGTTAACACTAGTAGTACCAGATAAAGCTGAGATTCATATCTAGTCCAGTCTGAAGTTCATAGCCATGATTTTTACCCCCAAGTCCCATACTGCCTTTCTAGGTTTGCCTTATAATCTAAAACTACTAATATTTACAATTAAGTCTATTAAAATCTTCTGACTATATTCACAATTGGTTAAGATGTCTTTGCTTTGGAATTTAATCAGTCACAAAAGGCACTCTTGATATTGGATGAGAAAGTAAAGAGGGTTATTACTTTAGCCGTTATTGCCCAGAAACAACAAAGAACAACTGGATTGTAAATTTCTTAAGGATTAACAGAATGTCCTGCCTAGTATACATTTAAACAATTATTTGATATTGTGTGTGTGTGTTTATGTCTGTGTGTGTATAACTAAAATGTCAAAGATTTTGTTTTATTGCCTTACTGGTAGGAAGATGAACTTAGGTATAGATCAAAATTATATTATGGCTCCGAAGTGGGAAATAATTATTCAGAATATACTTGGACTAATTATTGACTAACTCCATCTGTAAAGAATCACATTGGGCAGAGAGTCTGGTGGGATAGCTGGGTGGTGGGAAGGACCTCTACTTCCTGGAGATGGTACAAACACCAAAAGTATTGTGTATAGGTTCCTACTTCCCAATTTATCTTTTTCTTTTCTCTCTTAATTGTCGCATAACTTTCATTAGTGGTGACGTAGAGGAGTCCTGATTGAGGCAGTGTGCCACACTTACAAAATGCCTATTGAATCACTTCTTTTGGAAAATGTAGGAAAGATGATTTCTGAAATGGAGAAACAAGCTCTTATAAGGCTGATTAGAATATGTACTACAGAACTATGGGGTCAGACATGGGGAGACATTCTTTCTGTCCTTTTTAAAGCTCTGTTCTTCTGCGATGAAAAGTACAGTGGATTTGGGAAGTGAATGAAAATTCTAACTTTTCTTCACTTTTAGGTTTGTTTTATTCAGTTTTGTCTTGTAGAGTTAGAGGGCAGTGTGCCTGCTGTTATGGGCCTCATTTTCCACAGAGAAGTGAATCCTTACATCGTAATGAAAAGAACCACAGATTTAGTGATATTTTATAAAGATTAGATATCAGCATAAGCATGATAGTACCAAAATTAATCAAGATTGTTATAACTGAGAGAAAACAGAATGGAACTTCAATATGTAATTAGAAGGGTGAGGGGCTTTTTAAAATAATAAAATATTTTAATTAACAAATGTCTGTGAAAGGGTACATTCATTCTTCGACTCTCTGACTTGAAATGATGGTATCATTATTAACTTCTTCATTTGTTTCTTTTTTTAAATTATTTTATTATGTTATGTTAATCACCATACATTACATCATTAGTTTTTGATGTAGTGTTCCAAGATTCATTGTTTGCATGTAACACCCAGTGCTCCATGCAGTATTTCTACTTTCAATATCAAATCAGTCACCAAGTTTTGCTGAATCTTCCAGATATTTTCTTCTTTTCTTTTCCAACCATGTACTGAAGTTTAAAACAACACAGATTTATTATCTTCCAGTTATGGAGGTCAGAAGTCTTAATGGGTCTTCCTGGGTTAAGATATAGAAGTCAGTAGGGCTTCCAGAAGTCAGTACATTCTTTCTGGAAGCTCAGAGGAGAGTCAGTTTTCTTTGGTTTTCTGGCTTCTAGAGGCTGTCAGATTCTTTGGCTCATGGCTCATTCCTCTCTCTTAAAGCCAGCAGCTAGGATATTTGAACCTTTCTCTTGACCCTGACACTCCTGCCTTCTTCTTTCACTTTTATAAGGAACCCTATGGGCCTACCCAAATTATACAGAAGAGTCTCCTATCTCAAGATGCTTAATGTAATCACAGCTACAAAGTTCTTTTTGCCATATAAGTTAACACATTCACAGGATGTGGATATCATCGAGGGCCTTTATTCCGCCTATCATTGTCCACTATCTGACCCAAAGATTCGCATTTTTACCACCAGCAAAATGTATTCTATTTCAATGTCACTAAAAGTCTCAACTTATTACAGCATCAACTCAAAGTTCAACATCCTGTCTAAATCTTACCAGCTAAAAAGTCTCAAATCTCATCCTCTAAAGCATCCGAATCAGGTAGAGGTCTGCTTAAGATGATTTCAGTAGTCTCTAAGAAAATGTGCTGTTTTTCCTCAGTACCCTCATTAACAGTTATTAACAGCCACATTTCTACTAAGAGTCTGTTCAAAGCAATCTAGGTTTTATTTATTTATTTAGATTGATTTAGATTTATTTATTTGAGAGAGAGTACATGAGTGTGGGGAGGGGCAGAGGGAGAGGGAGAGAGAATCCCACACTGACTCCCTACTTGAGTGCAGAGCCCGATGTGGGGCTGGATCCCAGGACCCTGAGATCATGACCTGAGCTGAAATCGAGACTCAGGCGCCCAACCAACTGAGCCACCCAGGTGCCCCCACTGTCTAGGCTTTTCAAATTACACTCCTCAATGTACCTCCAGCCTCTTCTCATTGCTCCACTGCAAAGGCTTAGGTATAGATCAAAGGCATTTGTAGGTATTTGTTACAACAGCACCCCACTTCCAGGTACCAGCATCTATATTCGTTTCCTATCATCATAACAAATTACCACTGACTTGGTGGATTCAAACAATACATCTTTATTATCTTACATCACCCCTACAACTTTACATCTGGTTTTATTACTTCATTATTAGACTGCTGAAGTATTCTAACTACTCTTCTTGCCTCTGCATTTTTAAAATACGTCCAGTGCCACTACCAACAAAAACAAGAGCAGTAATAATAAAAATTGTTAATATTTACTGAGTGCTTAAAATGTGCCAGATACTTTTCTAAGTGTTTTATAAAGATTATCTAAGTTGTTCTATACAATGGCCTTATCTACCTATATGGTAGATAATATTCTTATAGCACTGTAGCATTCATATTCATATAGCACATATAACATTGTTCTATACAATGGCCTATCTACCTATATGGTAGATAATATTCATATAGCACTTTATAGTTAAAGGAATTAAGACAAAGAGATAAAGTAACTTGTCCAAATAATTTACCTGGTAGATGAATGAACATCCAGGTACCTGCAAAGCAATTGTTTTCCTAAAATACAGCTTTCAATGCTCAACTTAAATATTATTATTGTTTCCTTTTAAAATGAAATTTAAATTAAGCTATATTATTGGCCAAATGTTTATTATTGTATTAATTTCTAGTCATAATAATTGCTATTCTCTAAACAAGCCTAATCTTCACTTCCATGGTTTTGTATTTCTTACTTTGGAAGATATTCCTTCAGCTTTCTCTACCTTCAGTCTCCATTTTAAACTCCCTCTCCTGCATGACCTGTTCTAACAATTAAACTATTAAGTCCCATAATGATTAATACCTGTACTATTTACTTGGCCAATAACCATGCCTACCTATTTTGTGATTTCTTTTTTGATATAGCAAAGATTTATTTCTCCTTTGTATTGTCATGTAAATGTTATATCTATTATTTTTCCAAATAGATTACAAATTTATTAAAGATTAACAGAGTTTTCTGCCTAATAAACATTAAATGACTATTTGGAGTTGGTGTGTGTGTGTGTGTGTGTGTGTGTGTGTGTGTATAAGTAAAAATCCAAAGACCTTGTTTTAGGATAACAACCAAAAAATAAGGCATTACACTTTTAGAGTACTAAGTAATCTGTATATTCACTTACTGTGATCTGCTTTTTATAGATGCCACATATTGAATTGTTATAAGAATGTTGTAAATTGAAGTTGGCTGTTGCCATCCCTAGCATTATTTTCTCCATCACAGAACTGTTCTGATTGTTTCTTTCATAACAGCACACAGTTCAATCAAGCTCATAAGGTATCAACAGAAAAAAAAATATCTTTTGACAATAGAGAAAATCATTAAAATTAATCTTCCATAGAACATAACATGAAATTTCATTCAGTGCCCTTTAGAGCAGTGATTCTCTAATCATGGCCATGACCTTTCATTAAATGTCTTCTGCATTCACCAATAGCTGACATAATTCCATCAATGTCTGAAGGTGATTTAAGAAAGAAAATAAATTGTATATGTAAAGCCCATAAGTTGATAAATGTTAGCCTCCAAAGCAAGGGCTTGAACTTTTGTTCTTACTTTTGATGAAAGAACAGACATCTCAGAGTAAATTTCTTCAACTCAAAAAACATTTACTGGGTGCTTAATATATGGAAGACACTTATATGCGCCAGAAGACATAAATACATATAAGATTTCTTCAAAGACCTTACTTTTGTAGGGAAAATAAGTGTTTACATAACTATTTAAAACATGTTGCACATGTACACTATAGATACAAATAAAATAGTGCCCATGTCCCAGGAAGAAAGCAGAAGGGAATGAAAATTGGGTCATTTAAATGAGCATAATGAAGGACGATTTCCAGAGTTGTACGCAAGGCAAGGTAACACTGTTACTACCTTTGAGTTAAAGACGCAGAGGGAGGAAATGATCATTGGGACTCAGAGGAGTTTTTAATTTAATTTAAGAGGAGATTTTTTGCTTAATAAAAGTGACACAGCAAAGGAGTTGGGGGGAATAAATACTCCGACCTCTCTTCCTCTTTCTCTCTGTTCTGTCATTATTCCATGTTGGCTGATACTAACTGGAATCCAGAGACAAGAGTGTCTTGCCAAGTAGCTCAGGTACACAGGCCCAATGGAGAAGGAAGGCTTGGAGGAGCATATGGAAGATATTCAGTAAAAATTCAATAAAGGCATAAAGGAACAAATGATTATTTGCTGCTAGATGATAGGAGAAAACTCTACTAAGCAGACATTTACATTGAAAGTATTATAACTAGAAGAAAAGGAAGTTACAGAATTTTATGTACAAGGAACTATATAAGGAGAGACATTAGAGCATATAAATTAGAGCATGGAGTAGGGGGATTCTGAGTGTTGTGTACTAACAAATTTCAAATGTTTGTATAAGTAAAAGGATGAAAATCTGGCAATCCAGGATTTTATTACTTTAAGAAAGATACCACACACATTAATAACTTCAGTTCTTATGATTTTAAGGGTCTTTTCACTGATGTAAATCAGTTGTTTTTTTTTTTTTTTGTAAGTGATTAAGGTGAAGCAAGTTTGGATCACTTTTGTAGATTTATTTTATGCCACTCTCGTTTTTCTTTCTGTGCTTACAAATCATTTGAAACAGTTTTTTAAATTTTCTTTGTTGCAGTCTTTTTTCATTTGTTTTTCTGCTTCACCCCCAAATCTTTCTTGTTCTGGAGAATGCTGGAGGTAAAGGAAGGACTCTGGGAAGACTTCATGCAGGAAGGGATAAGACAAAAAGGGATACTGGGGATGGGGAAGGAAAAGGAAGAGGGTAGAGAAGGAGAAAGATGAAGAAGAGGAGATGGAAAAGATGCTGCTGCTTTGGAGTAAAAACATCAGGACTTTGGAACAAGATAAATTTTTGGATCAAATCAGGAATTACCATTTCAGTTATTTGACCTGGAGGAATTTTCATTACAAAAAGGCAAAGGATAAACAGAATCCAAGATGCTATGAAAAGGAAACGTCGTAACATATGTGATAGATTTGAGCATATGGAAGTTACTTGATAGCTACTAATATCCCCTCCCTTTTCTTTTTTTTTTCCAGCACAAGGAATTAGTAATTATGAATTTAACCTTGATATTGCTACTGATCTGTTTTGAAACACACTATAACATCCATGTCAATTACAAAACCTATAAAGACACCCATCATTTACAGTTTAATTCAGGCTCCTTTTTTGTCTTTAAATATAAGGATGTGGGGGGTGCCTGGGTGGCTCAGTTGGTTAAGTGGTTGCCTTCGGCTCAGGTCATGATCCCAGAGTCCTGGGATCGAGTCCCACATCAGGCTCCCAGCTCAGCAGGGAGCCTGCTTCTCCCTCTGACCCTCTCCCCTCTCATGCTGTTTCTCTCTCTCAACTAAATAAATAAATAAAATCTTTAAAATATAAGGATGTGGGAAATGAAACCCCAGCATCAGAATCAATAATCATTTAAAATAATAACCTATAAGCTATCAGCAAGTAGTAATACTGCTGATTTAATGATAAAAATTAAATTCGAGGAAAATAGAGGTTATTATTAAAAGTACACTACCCTATCCGAATTAAAATAGCAAAAAGAAAATTATCATTCTTACATGCACAATGTCGAAGAGGTTACTGCCTAGGTTCTCCTCTAGGATTTTGATGGATTCCTGTGTCACATTTAGGTCTTTCATCCATTTTGAGTGTATCTTTGTGTACCATACAGACACAGTGAAAAGAAGGGGTGCATGCACCCCAGGGTTCATAGTGGCAATGTCTACAATAGCCAAACTGTGGAAGGAGCCGAGATGCCCTTCGACAGATGAATGGGTAAAGAAGATGTGGTTCATATGTACAATGGAATATTACTCAGCCATCAGAAAGGATGAATACCCACGATTTGCATCAAAAGGATGGAACTGGAGGGGATTATGCTAAGTGAAATAAGTCAAGCAGAGAAAGACAATTATCATATGGTTTCACTCATATGTGGAATATAAGGAATAGCGCAGAGGAAGGGAGGGAAAACTGAATGGGAAGAAATCAGAGAGGGAGACAAACCATGAGAGACTCTGGACTCTGGGAACCAGACTGAGGGTTAAGAAGGGAGGGGGGTGGGTAGATGGGATAACTGGGATAACTGGGTGATGGCTATTAAGGAGGGCACATGTGGTGATGAGCACGGGGTGTTATACACAACTAATGAATCACTGAACACTACAATAAAAACTAATGATGTACTATATGTTGGCCAATGGAACATAATAAAAAAAATAAAAATAAACAAATATAAAGCTTTAAAAAAATAAAATAAAATGCAGTTTTTAGTTTAAAATAGTTATTTCTATCCCATATGCTTGTCTGACCTAACATGACTTCCTGGTGTTGGTGAGTCTCCTCTGGGAAGCTGTAGATGGTAAAGGAAGGTTGTCCATGGAGGAAAGAATATAAAAGCCAGACTATGAAGAAAAGTCATGAATATGGTTGTAAGGAGTTTGGATATTACTCTATTGTGAGGAAAAAGGGCATAATCAGGTCTGTGTTTCTTAAAGAAAATTTTCTCTTCACCATGGAAAATAGTGTAATGTAGAAATATTATAGACAAACAAAAGATTAAGAGATTATACAGTATCAATAATACTGAAAGACAAAAAGTAGAATAAGTTAAATGACATCAGAAGACAAATGAGACAAATTCAGAATGTGGAACATTCTCCCATTCATGTCTTTCAAGACATGTCTCTAAAAGCAAGGGAAACAAAAGCAAAAATGATCTTTTGGGACTTCATCAAGATAAAAAGCTTTTGCACAGCAAAGGAAACAGTCAACAAAACAAAGAGGCAACCCACAGAATGGGAGAAGATATTTGCAAAAGACACTATGGATAAAGGGCTGGTATCCAAGATCTATAAAGAACTTCTCAAACTGAACACCCAAAAAACAAATAATCCAGTCAATAAATGGGCAAAAGACATGAACAGACAATTCTCCAAAGAAGACATACAAATGGTTAACAGACGCATGAAAAAACGTTCAACATCACTAGCCATCAGGGAAATACAAATCAAAACCGCAATGAGATACCACCTCACCCCTGTCAGAATGGCTACAATTAACAAGACAGGAAACAACAAATGTTGGTGAGGATGTGGAGAAAGGGGAACCCTCTTACACTGTTGGTGGGAAGGCAAGTTGGTACAGCCACTCTGGAAAACAGTACGGAGGTTCCTCAAGATGTTAAAAATAGAGCTACCCTATGACCCAAAAACTGCATTTTATAAAATAAAAAATTTCTATCATGGTTGGAAGAAAAGTTTTTTCCAAGAGCCTGTTTAAAGCCACCAATTCAGATTCCTAGTAGAAAAAGATAAATCCCAACTTTGGGATATTTTTAAGTTAAGCCCACCTTTTTACAGGTGATCATTAAAATAAAAACAACCCTCTACTTTTCATATGACTTCTGTTTGGTCTTGCCACATGTAAAACTTTGTCTTTATTTAACTGTAATTGAGTCAATAATACTTTCGCCCTGTGATTATGTCTCACTTGTGTTTGTTTGTTTGTTTGGGAACTCATAGGCACGAATTCTTTCTATCCTCACACCTAACTACTTTTAAGACAACTTGTGTAAACTCCCTTTGAGTTTTTAACTTGAACCCTCATGTCTGAATTAACCCTTACATTTATTGTAACTCTCGTTACTAATTCATCATGGACTTCACATCACTAACCATATTCTCTACACTGGCTCACTGTTTATTTGAGCATCTTTCTCTTCATCCAAGGTTGGCTCATAAACTTCTTGGATTAATCCAGGAAATTGCTTCTCCCAGGGCCTGCTCAAGATTCTCTTCTGTAAGATTCTCATTTCTATGATAGACTGACCTGCCCCTTGATGAGACTTGGTGTATTTCTTTGTTGGTTTATCTTATAATGTATTCACTGTTCATGGAACACGTTTGTTTCTGGTTCAGTCTTTGTATGTTAGGATGATAATAATAGTAGCCACTTTACCAAGCTTGTTCCAGCTCTGAGGCCTTAAAAAGCCGTTTATCATGCCTGTAATGAAAACAGTGATGATCGTGATGATGATGGTGGTGGTGGTGGTACCTAACACTAAGATAGGATTTGCTATATTTAGGTACTAATTAAAGTCCTTTTTATAAATTAAGTCATTAAATAATCCTAACTCTCTGAAGTAGGTGTTTTTATTATGTCCTTTTTATAGAGGAGGAAATTGATGAACAATGACATTAAATAGCTTACCTATAGTCACAGCTAGTGTATGTTAGAGACAGTTCTCAAACATGAAAAGTCTAGATGTAGTATTTATATTCTTTCCCTTTGCACTATGGTTTCCCATACCTTCAGATATTCACTTTGCTGACTTCTTACCATTCAAAGCTCAGCTAAAATATCACTGACTCAGGGGGGCTTCCCATATCAACCAGTCTAAACTTTGTCTTGCTGCACACCCTTCCCACTTACATCACTATTGATTCCATTACCTTACTTTCTTTTTTAAATTCTTTATAGCACTCATCACTATTTAAATTTGTTTATCTGTCTATTCATTCCCCTGCCCTGGATTATAAACTCCTTGAGCAAAGAAAATTTCTCAGTCTTGTTTAGTATCCAATTCTTGTACTACAATAATGACTAGCACATTATAGTTGTTAATAATTATTCAAGAACTTGTATAACTGAATAAATGTTATAGTTGTAGAATTAATGGATATTTGTGAGGGTTGCATAGCATAAAACATTTCAAAACCATGGGATTTAGAGTTAGTCAAAACTAGGTTTGAGTTTTGCCACTATCAGTGTCCAGGTGCATGATCTTTTACTAACTATTGAAATTCCTTAAGCTTGTTTAACTTTTTAGAATATAAATAGTAGTACCTACGTTATACAATTGATTTGAAGCTTAAATTTAATTACATTTGTAAACTTCAGTATCTCTTACATATCACTCAAATGTTTGCTTTACATATTATGCAGAGAGTGATCTGTTTGGAATGGAAAGAGGTTAGAGCATGAAAGAATATCTAAAAATGAGGCAGAATCAGATTGATAACAACAAAAGGAAATTTAGTATCAAACTAAGTTAGAACCAGAATTAGATGTTTACTGCATAACCACATTCTACCAATATTTGTTAGTTCCTAGAGGGCTAATAAAGTACACCCCTTTATTCCTTTCTTGGGTTTAGTCCAATAAAGATATACAGACTGGTGTCAGAAAGATGGTGATTACGAGGGGAGGATGTGACTGTTATGGTGGTCGCAATGTTTTCCTTATATTTCAGCTCATTAGAAATCTTATCCCCCCATTCAGTGTTACAGAAGTTGCTTTGCTGTGAGAGAGCCCACTGTGGAAAATTATCATGTGAATGAGGAGACACTGTGTGCCTTCTCTATCTAGCCTAGCAGATTTGAAAGAGAGGGAGAAAGGAACAAGTCCTATTCCTTTTCTTAAACTCACCATCCAGTAGATCATGTCTCCGTTTAGGAGATGCCTTGAGGTGGGAGAGGGAGAGGACAGTCTTTCCAATTCAGTATTTCCAAGTGGTAGGTGAGAAGGTTTCTCCAGCAATTATTTGCTGTCATCAATATTCATGTTTTAGTTAAGTGAACTACACATGTTTCATTATAAAGTGTTTAGCTTGATTTATTCTGAACTAAGTGAATTGTCTTTACAAAATATTTAAAATAAGTGAATCTGATGAGTTATTTTTAAGAAGAGAGATGTACCTGATCAAGATGAATCTGCAGTCACTATTCCAGGCAGTCAGACTGGTGGATAGATCAGTGTCCCTTACAGAAAGCTGCCTGGGCAAACCTGTTTGTGGGCACTTCATGTATCACACATTTTGGAGACCAAAATGGCTGCTGGAGTAGAACCAACACTACCTGTTGAATAAATTTATATTCTCAGCATAAGGAAATGGAATAACATAAAAATCTTCTCCATGTGATACACATTTTCATCAGTAGAAAACTCTCACTTTTATAGACACCTCTGGAAACATTTTTGAATTTCAACTTTTTTGAATTTTGTACTAATGGATAAGTACATTCTGCTTGAAAGCATTTTCAACACTTTTATTGCCTTATCATTAGAGTAAATGTGAATGGTGTGCAGTATTGTCAGTGGCCATTTATATGGAATGTTGAAGTAGTCCCTTGTCTCTTTGACTAATTAGACGTGAGTTGTTAGCTCTTTTTATTATTTTTGAAACTGCTCACATTAGTATAGTAGATTTTGCATAATTTATCCAGTACTACACATTTGAAAACTCTCTGTACTAGCCAGCACATCACTCACTGCCAATTTGTTACCAGTCCATTATCATCTTAGGTTGAATTATCTTACAGAATGATCCATTTGTTTGAATAATGAATCTTTCAATGAAATAAGATTTTTCATGTTTTAATTATTAATATTTATATTAAAACATTAAATTTAACAGATTAAAAATAAACATTATTAAAAATGTACACATTATTTATTTTGTAAACTTGCCTCATTATTTTAAAAGCAAATTTTCTCAGAGGCTCCTACTTTTTAAGTCACCTTTCCTAAAGAATATTCCAAAGACTTAGACTATTTATTATTTCTGTTTAGTACAATTAAATTGTGTCAACGTAAGATTGCAGTGGTATAATTTGTATAATGGCAGTCTTTGTTTTGCACAATGCCATGATGACTGACACCCTTACTTATTGAAATCATCTCTTCACTTTGTACAGATCCTTGGTAACTGAGCCCTGCAAAGCAAGGACACAGTTCCAATATGTCTCCAGTACCCCAGTATGTTTAAGTTAGCACTGTGCTTTGCAAAGCAAAGACTGACTGTAATTTTATAAGTTCAGTTTTCTTCTTTAAGTCAGTAAGTTGGGCACAATCAAATGTTTCCTCTCACTAATCAACATAGTTGATTATTTTTTCATTGATGGATTCTCAAATTGGGTAAAATATTAGATAAGTGCCTCTAATATTTACAGTGAATAGTTTATATACTATTCATTAACCTTGTTTTCTGAAAGTGAAAAATGTAATCAGCACTGGCATGGTGTTATTACCTCATGTTATGATGATTGTCCTGGATTTTGAAGTGTATTTGACACTGGGGATCTTTAGTTTTGTCCACATGTGTGTTTCTTCTCTAAAATTCTTAAATTTGTTTTAAAAACAACTGTAGAATATTTATCACCCCTGGCCCATTCATATTTTTAAAAAAATATATCCTGATTTCAGAAGGATAAAAGAAAAAAAACAAAGAAAATTGTAGTTAAAAATAAAATCAATTATTTAAAGATAGTTTTAAATAATAAAATATTCTTATAATTTTAAATGTGTAACTCAACTATTTTAATTTTTACACATTGTGTTATACATATATAATCTTTATATAGTTACGAGGACAAAGCTTATATCATTTTTAAATTGAATCGGTCCCATGCATTTCTCATGTTTTTACTTTGAACTTTATATTTTAGATTTTGATAATTTCATGACTTTCTACCTTAACCACAATTTGTTGTTAATCTGTATTTCTGCTATTGCCATGAGAAAAACATTGCTAGGCTAGCCTTCTGTTCAGAGAAACTTGGGTAGACCTGAGCCCATCCAACAGCAAGAAGCTAAGCCCAGACAGACCTGTGTCTTGAAGCAAAGTCACCCATTTAAACTCAGTCTAGATTAGCCAGCTTCCAGACAAACTTTTTGTTTTGCACCAATATTGACAAGTACATTGTCAAAACAAGTATTTTTGGAAGTACTTTTTGCTTATGTAAGAATTATTTATTTATTTATTTATTTTTTTATACACCCACATTTATTTTTTAAACACAGCTGCTGTACATAATGCTCCTTCAGTGTCTGAAAAGATAGTGTCCTGTAATTGGTACTCAGTGTGCTTAACCAAGAAAATATGCAGTGATATTAGAAAAACAAAACAGAACAACCTCAAAACCTTGATAAAGTAGAAAAGCAAATATAGACTTTATAGTCCCACAAACATTTGAAAACTCTTATTACCAACCATTCGAGATGGTATGTCTATCATAATCTTAGCTTTAATTATTTTATATAATAATTCAACAACTGATATAGTTCTTGAGCCCATACTAGATATTCAATAAATGAACTGACTTGATTCCTTTGTTTGAGCTAAACATTTTTTGAACTATTTTGTTTCCAGAAAAAGATAACTACATAAATGTGTAGAGGGACAAATTTGCCACCCCCAAATGTGTCTCTTTGGCATGTATATTATTTTAGGCTAATTATTATTATTATTTAAAGATTTATTTATTTTAGAGAGAGAGACTATGAGTGCGGAGAGGGGCAGAAGGAGAGGGAGAGGAGAATCCCAAGCAGAACCCCCACTGAGTGCAGAGCTGACACAGGGCTCCATCTCTCAGGCTCCATCTCATGACCCTGATATCATAACCTGAGCTGAAATGAAGAGTTGGACACTCAACCAACTGAGCCACCATGGCGCCCCTAGGCTGATTATTTTTAAAGAAAGAGAAGACTCAAAAGTTTTTCTTTTTTGCCTCCCTTCCCTAACTACCTAAAATAATTTAATAGAGGACATGTTCCTGGAAGGGAGATTTCACCACAGATAACTATAGTATAATATGAAGTAGGTATGGTAGACAGGGAGGAGCCTAGCAAGGCCTGTTCAGTCAAAATCCTCTGTTTCATTGTTTATTCATGGCACATCAAATGTTTGTTTACCAAACCTTATACTCTTTTCATTCTTCCTGTGAATTGTCTTCCTTCTTGTTAGTCTAGAATGAGACGTATATCTCATTTTTCCTCACTGTCTTTGGAATCTTTCATGTTTATGTGGATTCTCTTATGTATATAATTAAATTTGATTTTCTCCTATTAATCTGTGTCATGTCAATTTAATTTTTAGACCAGCCAGAAGAACCTTAAAGGGTAGAGTAAAATTTTTCCTCTCCAAGAAATACAAAACAATACAATGGCACTATTCTCAGATTTCAGATGAGTCTAATCAAATGGCACTTTGTTCTTGAATTTTTATCTTCCCTATCTATGGCTAATTTTTTCTTAAGACCTCTTTAATAGAAAATATAGAAATAGCCACAAAAGTCACATTCTCTGATATTTTGAATTTAAGTTTTGTATTACTTGTAAAATAATATCCCATGAAACAAAAATCTGTGATTGTCACTCCTTTGCTTAAAAATCTTTAGTGCCTATATAGGCGGTGATCTACAATGCTATTATTTAGCATGACGTTTAGAAGTATGTTTTTTCTTTTTTCAATCCAATTGTAATGTTTGCCTTTCTTTTTCTACCCATCCAACCTAAATTCCTACCATACAGAATAACTTCATGCTTAATTACATACTATTTTCTCTTTCTGAAATGCCATTTTCTGTTTTATACACCAGGAAAGCTTCTACCTATTTTTCAAAACTCAACACAAATATTACCTCCTTTGTGATATTGACCCACGTGTCCTCTATGCAGAGATAGTCCCTCTTTTATCTGTGTACCCATAACAATTTGTGCATGTTTCTATTATATCACTTCTCATACTATGTTTCTGATTTTTTGGTAATCCCCACTAGAATTTATCATTATTCAAAGATAATATTTTATTCTTTGTACATTTTTGGAGAATTACCAGAGTTCAGTATAAAATATTTTATAAATAACCTTTGAAAGGTTAAACAAGGTAAGTAAATCACATTGAGGTTAGTAATTACCAAAAGGCACCACTACTGTCTTTTAACTTGATAACTATTGTGGTCTTATACAACTGTTACTTAAAAAGATGCTGTTAAGAGTCTCAGCTATTTGATGTTATGTTTTCATAGGCTTATCTACATAGTCATTCAAAATAATAGGGTCTTATTCCTCAAGGGGTTTTTGTTAAGTAATTATTAAAAATAATTTAAATATTTTCATTATATTACGAGTAACTTATTACAGAAAATATGATGAATAGTGAAAAGCAGAATGATTAAGAACCCCCAAAATAGCCCTGTTGAAATTTTTTTTTTTTTTTTTTTTGCATTTCATTTGTCTTTAGTTTTAGTTCAAGCCTGGCACATAGAGGCTGTGCATATACTTTTGTTAAATTCTGCATTTTTGTTAAAACAAAACATTTAGTTTTCCTTATTATCATCACTTTAAGTATTTTTATTTGTTATTACCAAAATAATAAAATGTGTTACTGCAAAATGGATAACTCAAATAAAAAAATGAAAACTTAAAAGTTACTCATCATTGCTTTATCCACGAGAGAGGTAAACACACAACATTTACCATGTGTCTATCTTTATTTATCACTATCTATTAATCTATATTTTGGCAAAAATGAGATCTTACTATACATATGTTTAAATATTATTTTTTTTACTGAATAGTACATTCATGAACATATTTCCATATATTGCATGTAATTCTATAGTCTTGCTACCAAAAGTATGATCATGAACCAACAGCATGGGCATCACCTGGCTTCTTCTTAGAAATACAGTATCTCAGGCACCTCCCCAATCCTACTGAGTCAAAATCTGCATTTCAATAAAATCCTTGAGTGATTGCATGCAAATTAAAAATAGAAAAACCTTGCTATACAGCATCATTTTTAATTGCCACTTAGGGTGGCTCAATGTTATAAACATGACAAATACAATTATTCGGGTTCCCTTTAGCATCTTTCTTCAATAAGCAATTTGGGCTATGAATGAATTCTTGTTATGTGAGAGTGAGGACCTGTCTTTTCCTTGTTGTATGTAGGAATTCACATTAATCAAAGCCCTCATTGGATGACTTTTGGTAAGAATTAGCCAGAATAGCAAATAATAGCAAGAGGGTGCAGATTTGACAGCCTGATGCTAGCTTTGAAAACTCTAAACAAAGAGATAGATATTTTCCATGGCCAGTTATTGACGAATAATGCGTTATCACTAAAAAGGGACCAACTTGGGGGCTCCTGGGTGGCTCAGTACATTAAGCATCTGCTGTCGGTTAAGAGTCTGCCTTTAGCTCAGGTCATCATCCTGGGGTCCTGGGATTGAGCCTTGCATTGGCCTCACAGCTCGGTGGGGAGTCTGATTCTCCCTCTCTCTCTGCCCTGCTCATGCTTTTGAGCATTCTCTCTCTCTCTCTCTCTCTCTCTCTCACTCTCACTCTCACTCTCAAATAAATAAAATCTTTTTATAAAAAAAAAGGGACCAACTTGGGGTGCCTGGGTGGTGCAGTCAGTTGAGTGTCCAACTCTTGGTTTCAGCTCAGGTCATGATCTCAGGGTCCTAGGATTGGGCCCCTCACTAGGCTCCATGTTCTGCTGGAGTTGGCTTGGAATTTTCTCTCTCTCCCCCTCTGCCCCTCCCAACTGAGTTCTCTCCCTCTCTCTCTCAAATAAATAAATCTTAAAAAAAAAAAAAGGGACCAACTTAAGGTACAATCATGAAACTCCAATTACTATAAATCTCATTATGGCTATGGCATAAAAAAGAAATTTTTTACCTGAACAAAATAATAAACTTTCTTTTTTGAGGCTCACATGTAAAAAGCAACAGATTTCCTAAAATTCTAATTAAAATTCTGATTCTCAGATGAGTGTATTTGATACATCATACCTCTCTAAAACATTCAAAAAACACTTTGAGAGATGTGCAAGTTTTATATGCAGTATATATCACTTGAATTTATGTATTATTAAATTGACTAAGAAGTTCTTGTCAATATACTTCAGCTTTTATTTTTTAAAGTAAGTAAAGATAGAATTATAATGGTCTGGGCCTTTAATTAAAGGACCCTGCATTTCAGAAATATACATTTCAGTTTAATTGTAAAATTTTGCCTACTGATGCATTTCATTATTAATGATATACCATCCAATTACCTATAATATTCCCTTGAAAATAAGATTTTAAGCTACTTTTCAAATATGTAAGAACCAGTATTGTCTGTGCTGTTTTTTTTCTGCACTTGAATTGACCCTGAAGAGAATATGCTTTTATTTCTTTAATAAAGTTATCCACTTACCAACACTTTGATAAGAAAAAAGTCAGAACAACACTTTTTGTCATCTTATTTTATTAGTAGCCAAGTCTAATATGTTTTTTGATATTTAGAAAGATAATTATATTTTAGATAAAACTTTCCTTTTAAACCAACACTGTTAACTTTATGGCAAAGGTCTCAACACATACACACATACGTAGTCACAAACTTGAGTAATGGCCTCTTTTGGAAGAAGGATGAATTACTGGAAATAAGTACTGAATTTGGAGTTAGGGTACCTGGAGTCCAGTCCTAATTCTATCACCATCTGGTAGTACTTTGTAGTTTTATGCAAATCACTTAATCTCTGATACTGGATTCCCAATGTCAAATAGAGATAGTATTTAATTATCAGTTGTCCTTCAGCTCTGATAATAAATATAACTGTGGTAGATTTTATACATTTCTTTGTATGTATATTGACTGATACATTGTATACAATTTTTGCTTGTGTATATGTTTATAAATGTAGACTTCATTAAAGAGAAACTCCTGCATGTCAAAAAGAAAATACAAGAAGCTCAATGGGAAAATGGACAGAGTATAAATGAGCAAGTCCAGGAAGAGAAAAAATGGATAGTTAACAAGCATATTACAAAATGAATGTCTATATTCATTACAGAGAAATACAAATGGAAAAGTAATAAGCCAAGATGAAGAAAAAATAGAAGCTGATCTTTTCCAGGGGGATAGAGGGCAGAGACTATGACAGTTGAAATGCTACACCCAGGCTCTTGCAAATACTAGATTTGCTGGCATTTTTTGATCAGCCACATTATCTATTATCATTCTGAATTAGAGAAAAATAGCCCTATTTTTGGGTGTTTTGATGTCAAATTTTTCTTTTTCTTCAACTTTAAATGTTCCTCTCCTATTAGGCCTACCATTATTATCCTGGTTTTTTTAAGGTGATTTGTGTCCTTGGGTGTATTTCACTTAGAGTCTTAAGCTGAGAATTTCATCAAAGCCTAGCAGACAGGTTAAAGGACAGATGGAAGGGCAGACTTTTTTGGTTCACACCCTCACTCGTCACTTAATACCTGTGTAACTTTGGCACATTCTTAATCTCTTTGTGTCTCAATTCCTTATTTTAAAATTCAGGTGCTAATTAAAGATATATCTCATAAAGTTGCACTTAGAATTAAATGAGTTAAACAGGATAATAACTAAAAAAGATTTGCTGTATAATTAAAGAGCTACTAGTAAAAGAAGTATTGCCACTGAGAACATTGTGTAAAGCTTGTTTCTCAGGGGTTCAGGGAAAACTCTGTCCTAAACCCTCAAATAGTCACATTTCTAAACTTCACACAATTTTAGATTCAACTATTAACTTATTTAGGACATATCTGAATATAATCAACCATTATTTACCAAGAGCTGATTATATGCAAGTATTGTGGTATGTACTTTCACATGTGTTAAATTAATTAAACAAGGAAGCAGTTAGACTGAGGTGTCTCTAATTCTGATGCCATTGTGGCCTATGAAAGCAAACCAAAATCTAAGCCTGTAAATGCCTCCAGATTACAAATGGAAACCCAAGGACAACCAATCACAAAGAGCCAACTTCACTTTAAGCTGTAGCCAATCAGTAATTTCCTTGCTCTGCTTCTGCATTTTCTCTATAAAAGTCTCTTCTGAGCCCTAGTTGGTGGAATGCTGCTAACTATTCTGGCACTGCCTGATTTGAATTGATTTTTGCTCAAATAAACCCTTAAAATTTTTAACGTTCTTCAGCTTATCTTTTGACAGATGTTATGTCAATAACCTCTCTAATAAGCGTTATACCATATTGCTGATGAGGACATGGGGAGTCAGAAAGATACATTATTTCATAGTATGTGATAAATATCTCTATTACTACTAAGAAGAAGAATCAGGAGGAGGATTAAAAAAAGAAGAAAAATAAAAGGATGAGGAAAAGCAGGAGGAAGAGGAAACCTGGGGAGAAGGGGGGAGGAGGAAGGTGGGGAGAATGACAAGAGGAGCACAAGGAGGTGGAAGAAGTGGAGGACTTTGAGGAAGAAAAGAAGAGCAGAGAAATGTTGATACCTAAAGGGATGGATAAAATAGTAATGTAAACAAACAGATGACTGACTGCAAAAACACCCATACTCATGTTGACTGGTTTCTCTTTCATTGAGAAAAAGGGGACCCTTTGTGCAGCCTCGTGATCCAACCATATTTCCCCTGGGACAGAGTACCCTGTTTTCTCTGGTACTTTATTCCCTACCATTCTCACCCTTGCTGTCTGTGCTCCAACTACATTGGCCTCCCAGCTATTCCCAAACAGCTTCCAACCTAATGCCTTTGCCCCTTGCTCCCTTCTGCATGGGCTCCTCTCTCCAGACATCTGCAAATGGGCTGTTCTCTCACTTCCTTCAGCACTGCTCAGATGTCACCCACAGAGATGTCCTCTCTGCGTACTACATTAAAAATTGTATACACACACACTCAAATTACATTTTATCCCCTACTACCTTCTTCACTTTCAAAGCACTGTAATCTAATTTAATTATGTGCTACATGATGTAAAAAAATTTTACCTGTCTTTCCACAGTGAGCTACTTGAGGGGAGTGGTTTTGTTTTATGCACTGCTTTATCTCCAGTTCTTAGACGAATTCCTTCTTTATAGTAAATGCACAGTTTTTTTTGTTTGTTATATGGACAGATGCTCTTATTTCATGCCAAGTGTTGCTCTAAGTGCTTTACATATATTATCTCATTTAGTTCTCACCAAAAAGTTATGTTAAGTGCTATTGGTATTTGCATTTTACATAAGGGAAAACCAGGTTACAGAGATGTTAAATAGTTTGCCCAAGTCTCAGAGCTAGTAAGTATTGGATAAGGTAACCTGAAATCAGTTCACTGCTAGGGGACACTGCAACACATGGATTATATGTAAGAGCTAAGTTGCAGAACCAGACTTAAATAAGTTTAACTCCAAAGCTAGTCTGACTCAGTAGTCCTTTCTAGAAGTTGTGCTAGAATGTTCTCACACATTTTCTCCTTTAATGATAGCAATAACCCTAAAAATATCTATTACTATCTCTGATTTGCAATTAAGTCTTAAAAAGTTTTGTCCTGAGAAATGAATTGAAATTAAAAGTGGCTTTAAAAACCACTTCTCTCTTCACTCCATTCAAAGAAATTGCGAACTGAAACCTTTATGTTTAGTGTGTGAGAAGAGAACAATGTTGATCTATGTCTTCCCTCGAGGTTTTCTTGCTTTTCTTAAAATTCAGCACATCTTGTGAAATGAAACTATTCCACAATAGATTAAGACAGTGACTTTTTTTAATCTAGCTTTTTATTGGTCCATTTGTTCTGCAAATGTTCAACAAAAGTCTTACCTGCCTGTAATTTAGTATGAATGTCATTTATAATAATTACATATCCTGCTGGCTGCCATTTAGGACCAGAAAATAGATTCTTTTTTTTTTCCTGAATTTTCTGTAACATATGTGAGACCAATAAATAAAATGATTAAAAAAAATCTACACAAAAGAAAATACCACTATGTAATTTACTTAAATTGACAAAAATTAATGGAAATATTATTCTAGCTGCCACTCCACCCTTATTACAACTCATTATAGTTAGCAAGCTTAAGGAATTGAGTTATTCTATACAATATTTCTAATATAATCCTTGGGGATATTTAAAACTAACCTGGATGAAGTATTACAAAGTCTATTGAACAGGATAATTTTGCACAGGCAGGGAGATTTATTTAGATTCAATGCATTCTTTTTCTATCATTGTTCTTAATTTTTAAAGGACAATTGTATAAATTATAATGCACCTATTCTATTCTCAAGTTTTTTAGTTTTTAGGAACATGTTTTTTAGTTATTAGGAATTGCATATGTAGGGGAATGAAAGAGGAGAATGTGGGATACATACCTTGAGAATAGACTACTTGTTTTCAAAATAAGTTCATTAGCAATTCTTAGTAGACCGCATAGCCTTGTTCTTTGCCCTCCTCCACAATCCATTCAAATACAGGCTAAAGGGAGTAGGTACCTTCAAACTCAGGAAGTAAGGTTCTATATTACTAAGGGTATTTAAGTGAAAGATGCAGAGGAGGGCAGACACACATAGCAGTCTCCCTTCGAAGTAGAACAGACAGTCCTCACTTTGCATATAGCCCAGAACCACAAAAATGACTGTGTTGAAACCATGCAAACCAATTTTAATAATTAATAAGAAAAAATTATGGTTTTTCTGTGATCCATAATGATTGTTGTTACAACATTAACACTTTTTTATAGGGCTGCCTGAGTGGCTCAGTTGGTTAAGTGTCTGCCTTTGGTTCAGGATGATCCCAGGGTCCTGGGATCCAGCCCCATGGTGACGAGCCCCACGTCATGCTCCCTGCTCAGTGGGGAGTCTGCTTCTGCCTCTGCCGCTCCTCCCCGCTTGTGCTCTTTCTCTCTCAAATAAATAAATAAAATCTTTTAAAAACTTTCTTATAGTCTATTATAAATTTATAGGGAAAAAGAAAATAGTGAAACTAATATTTATTTAGTACACTGTATTTTAAAACGTTAGAAACATGGACAAAGTATTTGTTAAAAACTTATAAGGAGTAGTTTGAACTTTTTTTTTCCTTGTTGGATAACTTACAACATGAAACCTGCATCCCATCTAAGCCTTGGCAAATTGTCAGACTCCTGTGAATGTTTGGATCAGCTTCCAATATTTTATTATCTTCTGCTGTTTCAATATTGTGAAATAGCCCCATGAATTCCTTTAATGTGAAGTTTTTTTTGGCCAGTGCCACTTCCTCTGAGACATCTTCATTCTTTTTGTCACACCCACTTTTCTCATGTATGTTGAGAAGTTCACCTTCTCTAAGTTCCTCTGCTTCATATCTGGAATCTTGAATGGCAAGAATGGCAACATTCCCAGGATTAGCTCTAACTCCATTTACTTCTTATTTATATTTTACTCTTGGAAATTTTTGTTTCTTGGCTTCACTTTCATCTTTGTTTATCAATTCCCTTTTTTGATTATTCATTTTTACATCATGTTATGTATGTTTATCATGAGGAGGCAATGCAACGACACCCTTCGTTGTCTTTCTGTGAACTGCATACAGAGGTGGAGTGACCAATCACTAACATGATCTGAAGGAAGTGATGTGCTTGGTCAATAATTTTGATGCACATCTATTACCTGTGTAGTGATTTTTGGACCAAAGACATAGCAGCAAGACTTATACTTTATACAACTGCAATATACCATGGTAACTAAACCGTATACCATGGTAACTAAAATTTAAACCATGTTGTTGGAAGGACTGTGTTATTTATACTTAGCTAAACAGTGGTAACTGAAATTCATGCATACTCAAATTGTGCAAATCAGAGACTGACTGGTATATTACTGCTATGCATGTTACTTATGTCACCTTCATTTTTACTACTGTCTTTTACTGAATGGCTATTATGTACTAGGTATTGTTTGGCTGTTTCCAAAAATTATTCCATTTAATCCTCACATGAAGTCCCTATGGTATTATAGTATCTATTTTGCTGATAAGAAAACTGGGGTATAATTACTTAAGAGACTTTTCTGAGGTTCTTCAGTAATTGGCACAGACAGCCAGAACTAGGCCAATCTCATTTCAAAGTTGATGGTAGTTTGGATTTGACTTTATTAACTCTTTTTAATTTGGCCAACCACAGTTTCCTATAAGCTAAGCTTTCTCAAACCATTTATAATTTCAAGTAGGGCTTATGAGATAATTCTTCTTGGGATAAGAAGTTTCACTTATTTGTCTCCTTACTTGTGAAGAAGAGTAATAGTACTCTTCATAATCGATATCATTTGTTAAGGCCCGAATGTAATTATATTTTATTAAAGATTGCTCTAGTGCTATTCTAATCCTTCAAGCCACTGCCACAAAGAAATGTATATCACAAAACATGTATATCATATCACAAAACGTCTAGCTTTAACTATAAGGGAACGTTCAGTGACTCTAGAATTTTAAGTCCACTGAAATTAAATGATTTGGTTCTATTCTGTTTACTGCCGGTATAGTACACAGAATAATACAGAATAGGAGGAACGCAGAGCTTTGCTTTAATCAAGGTGCTGAGTCACAATGATGATTCTGTCCTAAACAATGCTTTCTCAGGCAGGAATTTCAGTAATACACTGATTAGTTAAGTTCTAGCCACAAAAATAGAGTATCAAAATTAATAGAACATTTGCTTTCTCAGGCAGGAATTTCAGTAATACACTGATTAGTTAAGTTCTAGCCACAAAAATAGAGTATCAAATTAATAGAACATTTCTATGTCCTCTCCTACCTATTTGTCTTTTTGTGTTACTTCGTTTATAAACTATACATTTCTTTTTTTTTTTTTTAGAATGTCAAAATGAACTTCACATTAACTAGAGTAAGGATTTTTGCAACTCATGAGATTGATTAATTTAGGTTGCTTTTTTTTGTGTAAATTCTGTTTAAACTTTAACTTTTCTCTTGAAATGATAAGAAAATGCTAAATGTACAGTGATATGAGACCAATATGGAACTTTTTCTGACACCTAATATTTAAAAATTTATCTTCCCTAAATGCTGATTGCTTTTTTTAGTAGTGAGTTAATATTTGTGTGATTTAATTTAACTTACTGAGGGTGTGATGCCCCTAGAACATAGGAGGGACCTTACAAGGACCTCGGTCACCCAGCCAGTCACTCAGCTTACTGAGTGTGATATGTTCAATGACAGGCCCAGGAAGAGCTGCCTCAAACTAAGTTTATGGAGAAGATAGATTTTGTTTTGGGGGTCATTGTTCTTGATGAGGTTATTTTGGGGGATGAAGTGTATGAGATGAGATTCAACAAAAGAGAAAATTTAAACGTGCTATTAAAACACTCAAATAAAATCTCTTAGCTTCGGGGCGCCTGGGTGGCTTAGTTGGTTAAGCGACTGCCTTCCGCTCAGGTCATGATCCTGGAGTCCCTGGATTGAGTCCCGCATCGGGCTCCCTGCTCAGCAGGGAGCCTGCTTCTGCCTCTGACCCTACCCCCTCTCATGTGCTCTCTCTCTCTCATTCTCTCTGTCTCAAATAAATAAATAAAATCTTTAAAAAAAAAAAAATCTCTTAGCTTCTTAAAAGCTATCTAATTGATGTCTGGAGAGTGGTTATACCCCTGTGTGGGAATGTTTTTCCTGAAATATTCTCACTCTTGTATTTATAGTGTTATGTCAGACTGTGTGTTAACATATATCTTTTGGCATTTGCTGTCACAAATACCAGAGACAACAGGGTAGTTGTCTCCTACCAAGTTGATATGTTCTTTGATAATATGCTCAGACATTTCAAGGCTTCCCATGTAACATATGTTCTTGAAATAAAGCTGGTTTCTTTATTAAAATTTGTTATACCCATTTTTATTTTTATTGTAAGCCACCTTATTTTGAAACAGTATCATCACAGAGAATTAAGTACTTGGGTAGTTTCATATTTTGAGTCCAAATAGGGTCTTTTAACCTGAGCATATATATCTGGGGATGTCTATAGTTGCACTTCAGGGCAGCTGGGATGTCCCTGTAACTGTATACAAAAATGCATGCCTTTATGCATTTTTCCAGAGAGAGAGCTTTCACCTGGTTGTCAAAAATTGAGAAAGATTGTTCTTACTAGGGCTTAATTTTTTTCTTTACCTTATTTTGTTCTTTTCATCTTAGCAGGGTAGTTCTCCACCATTGACCTAGTTGCTGGCCTTCCATATCACCTCTGGTCACCGGTGTCTGCCACTGTACTGTTTGTACACTCTTCCCCAGAAGTCCTGGCTCAGTTTTGCTTGGATCTTAGTTTCTGTCACTGCCTACTCCTTTGGCAGATCTTTGTTTGCATCATGGCCTGCACTCACCTGGATCTAGACATTTCTGCTTTGCTATAGGTGAAAAAAAGATAGGAACATTGCCGTGTGAGCCTGAAGTTTTATATAGTTTGGGAAAATTGACTGTCTTTTTTAAATAAAAAAGTATATTTTGTATTTATATTTCAAAGTTCTTTAGGTCTTTAAAAGAAAACTTTAAAGAAGAAATCTAAAAAGGAAGCCAATAGGCAAAGCAGATAGATAGCAGATCTGCATGTTAGGAAAATAATCCATATTTGTGGTATATTCTTCAGAAGAAAACTTCTTTCTGAACATGACAGACAGTTATAGCCTTTTGTGATATGGAGGTAAAACTGTGACTCTACCCAGGTACCCAGCTGGAGGTCTTCTGGAGTAACACCCTCTCCCCTAAAGTAGTGTAGTAGATATGTGTTCTAGTAGATACGTGTGTTGTAGATATGTGTGTTTCCTCCTCAGCATCTACTCCTCCTTTGTCTGATAATACACCTCAATGTCCAATTCCACATCCTCCTCTACTGTTCATCTTCATGGGTTGAATGAGGTTGACACTATGGCTAATTCGTAAATCCATTAGTGTACCCATCCCTCTGGTCACAGTGTGACTCAGCTTAAGAAGAGAGGCACATCCAAGACTTTTGTTTAGCTGCTGGCAGGGATAGATAAGCTCTCTCTACCCAAGTTCCTTTGTGTTTTTTCCTGGAACTACTTCACAGGTCTTGCACCTTGAGGGGAAAACCCATCAGAGAATAAAGTCAACACATAGAAGGGAGCAGGACTGAGTGGAGAGAAACAGAATAGTTTCTTCAGAGTCCTGATACTGTCTTTTAACCCTCTGTATCAAAGTCAAACTACACCTGAAGCTAGATTTATTCATGGATTATTTAGTTAGGTAAGTTGGACATTTCCTATTTTTCTTTGTAAGTCAATTTAATGTGAGTTCTCCATGTACCACGGATGGCTGATGTATGAGGGCTGGATTTTGGCTGACCAGTGAATTTGGAAATATTTTCATCTCTGGAGTCTCACTTTCCCATTCCTGAACTGCTCTTTGATGTTTTTGTCTCCATGGCACCCAGACATCTCAGGTCACTCCTGACTACCCAGAGCCCCCTATGGTGATGATCTCATAGGCCTCCACTTTCTGACAATGCTGAAGTATCCAGGCCTTCCTAGAGTTTCTTTCCCATAATCTGATTTATCTATCAAATAATACCTTTATCTCACCGTCTTACTTGCTGATGAGGTGATGTGACATACTAGTTTATGTTATAGAGTCAATAGTGGATAGTATGTTGGTATAGATTCTTATTAAAAAATCATGTACCTTTTATGAGGAAGCTCAGTGTCTTAACCCAAAATAAGTGAGCTTTTTAGTTCTTGAGGTAAATATACAAGGGAAAAATCTTATTGATTTAGAAAGTTGGATGGTTGGGGCGCCTGGGTGGCTCAGTCGTTAAGCGTCTGCCTTCGGCTCAGGTCATGATTCCAGGTCCTGGGATCGGGCCCCGCATCGGGCTCCCTGCTCAGCGGGAAGCCTGCTTCTCCCTCTCCCACTCCCCCTGCTTGTATTCCCTCTCTCGCTGTGTCTCTCTCTGTCAAATAAATAAATAAAATCTTTAAAAAAAAAA
>NC_138372.1:145687591-145718138 GCF_054177405.1 Leptonychotes weddellii
GCGCCTGGGTGGCTCAGTCGTTAAGCGTCTGCCTTCGGCTCAGGTCATGATTCCAGGTCCTGGGATCGGGCCCCGCATCGGGCTCCCTGCTCAGCGGGAAGCCTGCTTCTCCCTCTCCCACTCCCCCTGCTTGTATTCCCTCTCTCGCTGTGTCTCTCTCTGTCAAATAAATAAATAAAATCTTTAAAAAAAAAAAAAAAAGTTGGATGGTTTTCATCAATCTATTTATATGACTGATAATGTGACTAAAATATCTTTGAATTAAAGTTCTTAAAAGACATTTGAAAACCTACCTAGCTGGATTGTGGGGAGACATTCTAAGATAAAGAGAACCAGAGTCAGAAAGTTTACAACTGCAGTGCAATTGCAGTTTCTATTTTATCCTTTTCTCAGAGCTGGCGTTGGTCTGTGGTGGAAACCAAGGCATAAATATGGAGGAAAGGACCTGCTTGTCTGCTGACTATAACCTGGGCTGTACCAGGTGTGTCTGCATGAATACTGCTCTTGGTAGCATGTGAGCAAACACCAATGAGTTGCTCATTCTACTTTATTGCCATGTGAATAAAACTGATCCTTTCTTCTATTGAACAGGAAGGAAATCAAGATACAAGGTAGTGAGGGAGTTCATGAGAGAGATGAAATTTTTGTTTAAATACTTCTTTCTGAAACTAAAGCCTCCTAGAACTGATAAGAACTCTTAACTCCATTTCTTTCTGTGATGGTAGCTTTATTTTCAGAGAACTGGGATATTTTCTCCAACCACTTCCCTTAAGTGTGTTGCATATTTGAAATCTCAGGCTGCAGACTTTCGAAAGTGTTATCCCCACTGAGTTTCTCTCTGGATAACCACCTAGTCCCTCTCATTTTTAAGATTCAAATTGTTTTTCAGCAAAATTGGCCAAAATGAAGTGATTTCACTTTGCTAAATTACTGTTGTTGATTAGCTCCTTATTCCAGCATAAGTTCCTATTTCTTTGGAAACAATAGGCTCTACTAGAGTCCTTGTTCAATCTCTCAGCTGCCCACCCCAAAACTGCTTTATTCCTCTGGATAACCAATCAGTGGGATTTCACTGTTGTATCCTATCAGGGGAGATTAGTTGATCTGTTCTGCCCTTTTCATTTTACCAATTCATGAAATATTTGCAAGGATCAAATAAGTTAATTTCTCTAGTTCAAACAAAAATTTTCAAAGCTACCTTGTTGAGAAATAATAGAAGGTATTTCAAAATGTCATTATCAAGTCCATCAAAATATACATGGTGTTGTGTCAGACATTATTCAGAACAGTTTAATAGCAGTTTTCTACAACTTTAAAAACTCGCTGGCAGATCTATTTTTAACATAAGGCATTCATCTTGTTTTTTCTTCCACTATTGTGATCTATCTGTGCTTTTGAGGATGTTGGTCCTTCTCTGTGTTCTGGCTATTTTAAAATCTAAATGTTCCATTTGATTATGTAGAAAAGAAAGAAATTCCATCCCTTTCCATGCCAACTTTTTAATTCTATTATAGTTTTAAAATTTAATGGGAAATATTATTTTATGATTAAAAATACCATAGTATTTGTGCTAGAGTTTTGTGTAATGCTTACAGAATTTTGAGAAATCAACTAAAACATGATACTGAAAAGTTTGCTTGGTAATCTTTCTTGATGAAAGATAAATTATCCTAATGGCTACCATTTTATTTGTAAAATAAAATATATAAGAATTTTTATTTTTAAGGTTTTTCTACTTGCCAGAAAGAATTGTCAAGCTGTATCACCCAGCCAGCTTTAACATGGTTGTATGGTTTTTATCATGGGCAAAAGCAGGAGAAGTACAGAATAGGAATCTCCTATTTTACCACTAATACTTTAAATATTTTTAAAATACATTATATTTAATCATATCATAGTATATATATTACATTTAATATAATACCACTTTAATAAGGTTCAGAAACAAGAAACATAAAACAATTGGTAAGCCAATTTTTAAGCAAGGGAAATATACACAAATTTCAGGTTAGCAATGATTTCTCAAAGAAGTGAATGATGGCAGGAACTCCAGAATCAGTTTTTGGAAGAGAGATAGCGATAAAAAGAGCTTACTCTTTTTATTGCCAGGTGATAAAGTAATGGCATAATCAAATATAACTAATGATGGTATAAGAAAAATGCATGTTTCAAGTTAAACTTAGCAAATGAGAACAGGAAATTTTAGATGTTGGAAAAGTTCATAAAATGATTGGTAAAATCTGTCCCCTTTTCTGACTTCTTGAAAATAATTCTGTCAGTTGTTTTAGAGTTCATTAATTTCGATTTGTAATAAATTTATATATTCACCGATTACGATCCAAACAACAAATAGCTATACTGCATCTCTTAAAAGTGTTTTTTCCAGAGAAACTAGTAAGAATACCAAGTGTTAAGATCAGTGAGTCTATGAATAATTCCATGTATGCAGTACTATGATAATTTGGAGCCTCAAACCACTTGCCAAGCTTTGCTGCTGCCACTGTAAGGTAGAAGCAAGTGAAATAATTTTCTTCTTTAAATATTTTCAAGGTACAACCCTTTAAAAAATGGAATCACTTTTTTTTTCTACAGCCAACATTCATTTCATTTTTACCAGCCAATAGAAATGGGACCAATGACATTTCAAAGCCTGTAAAAAGAAACAAGTTTTTCTAAGAAACTCATTATCTTGCCATCATAAAAAAAAAAAAAAATCCCAAAGATTTTTCTATAGATGCAAAACAAAAAAAAAAACACCTTTTTTTTTTTAATCTTTGGAGAGGTAATGTTGATTCTTGTTAATCCATAAATTGGCTCAGGAACTGTTGATCTCTAAATTTTAGTATTCATGTGCTTTTGGTATTTTATAGGTACCTGAAACTTTTATGAATCATTTATAAAGGATTTTTTTCTATATTTAAAATTTTCACAGAGACCAAGAATATTTTACTATACTGCTTGAGAAGAAAAGAATATAGGCCCTCTCTATTTGGAATATACTCTATACTGAGGAAAACTAGCTAATATTAATACATCGAAATGAAAGCTGCATTTGGTTTTCAGTTTATCTTAATGCCTATGTCTCAGTGGTATAATCTGTGTTGCTCCAGGTTTGTTAATGTTCCAAATAGCCCCACTTTAATGGTTATAATTTCATGGGGAAAAAACTAGCCCATGGCAGTTTTATTTCCTATTTGTAATATGGCCAAGTAATTTTAAAGGTGTATTAATGTATTGAAGGCAATTTAGGAAATGATTGCATTTTGAAGTGTTGAAACATGTTTCTTCTTGAAAATTTCCCTTATGTTGGATAAAACTGTTTCTTCCTATATTCCTAACAAATGCCAAATATAGTAAAAGACAGTAGAAAAATATAGAGGGCCATCATTACCATGTTTACTGAAATGTAGATACTTTGAGTCTACCATTTTTATGGACCATGATGGTGGATGAATGTCTTTGTGTCAAAATGCAATCAGGTGTTGAGAATAAGAATCTCATAACTTTTACAAGCGAGTTTTATTCATTATGTCTATATGGTCATGTTTGCTTGATTGGGGGAGGGGCTCCAAACAGACAACTAATGAATTCAGTGAATGTATTGATCAGATTATTTATTTGGAACTTTTAAACATGCTATTTGGTAAATTGACTGAGTTTATTTTCCATCCAGGTGCCATGATATAGAAAGTACATTAATAGTGATATGTAAATATCACTATTTACTCAATATCAATAGTGTTATGTAAATATCACTACTTAGTCAAATGAATTATTTGATTTCTTTTTTTTTAAGATTTTATTTATTTATTAGAGAGAGAGATAGAGCAGGAACACAAGCAGCGGGAGTGGGAGAGGGAGAAGCAGGCTTCCTGCGGAGCAGGGAGCCTGATACGGGGCTCGATCCCAGGACCCTGGGATCATGACCTGAGCCGAAGGCAGACGCTTAACGACTGAGCCACCCAGGCGCTCTATTTGATTTCTTCCAGAGGAGTTTACTCAATATGGCACTACTTCTTTGCCTGAAAAATAATTTTAAGCATTCACTAGGTAATATGTTTGACACAGTGTGTTAAAACTTAAATCACTTCATAATATCAGTATTTTCTTCACATATGTTAAATCTTCTGATAAACCAATATTTATCAGTCACCCTAAAAAATTAGTATTTACCATGAACTATAATGCCAGCTTTATTAATTGAAACATTTATGTAAATTTTGAGTAGTGTGAATTAAACAAATTGCATTTTCAAATGATCAACTTGTATAGGTAGTACCCTTGGTAGTATTTGAAAGTGTATTTAGGGTAGTACACTGGCAGTTCTAAAGAACAAAGCTTTCATTTATTATTAGAAAATAAATAAGACCTTCCAGGGAGTATGCAACCTTCCGTCAGGTTCTCCCTGAGGGCACTGAGGTGAGATTAAAAGGCATAGGAAACCATAGCTTCAGTTTGGGACAATTTTGAAAAATTTGCTACCAATCTCTGTGTGATTAAGAAACGCAATCCCACCTGAATCTAGTGGGATTCCAGCAATGGATGCCAGCAAGTAAATATGAGATACCTAGTTTGCAATTCATTTTTCTTGTAGAAGAAAGAAAACTATTCATTGTTAGAATGGATGGAATACTTATTCTAATCTTTTCAAGGGATAAAACTTACGATTTTATAAAAATATTGAAATAGTTTACTTGTAATTAAAATAAATTATTTGAATTCACATTTATATTGTTATTTGATATTTTACTTCATATTTAAATGTGATTTCTTGAAAATTTCAAGATTCTCTGCTATTTATTTTATTTTATTTTACTTTATTATGTTAATCACCATACATTACATCATTAGTTTTTGATGTAGTGTTCCATGATTCATTGTTTGCGTATAACACCCAGTGCTCCATTCAATACGTGCCCTCTTTAATACCCATTACCAGGCTAACTCATCCCCCCACCCCCTCCCCTCTAGAACCCTGTTTGTTTCTCAGCTTTGCAAACAATATTGGCGTCATTTGCACCAGATTGTTACCAGGTAAATTTACCAAGTTTAGAAATGCCAGAAAAAGAAAGCTCTAGTGGATTTAAATTTTTGCCTTTCAGATAGTTTTGTAGCTATGACTCTTATATCTCAAGTGGGAGCAAAGTGAGGGGGATGGGAAAAAGTTACTGAGGCTTTGCTACTTAACATAAATACATTCATCAAGGTTTTGAAAAGGACACGTTATTCAAATATGTAGCATCTGTCACAATTAAAGGGAAATATGCATAATGAAAGACAGAATTTGTTTCTAATTGTACAAATTATATAGAAGCCTGGCACAATTTTGCATAATTTAGAAAGTTGATGAAGAAAATATCCATTAGGGTACCTCATCAATTCACCTAATGGTGTGGGATTATCTCCTAAGGCATATTCTTGAATGTTTTAATAAGTTTAATTTTACATCAACCAAATGACTATTTTTCTAGTGCTTTTTATATATGGCAGTGTTAAATCTCACCGAAGATTACTCCATCTTTCTTTCCATTTTTGGCTTCTTTGTATTTCATGTCCTCTTGACACTCAACAGCTACAATTGAAGTGAAGTTAGAGGTTTCTTAGAGGACTCTTCAGCCCACCATTGTTATCTGCCTTTATTTAAAGTCCTGTTACTTACCTGTTATGAGGCTCAAATGAGGACAGATATGGTGTTGCTACTTTTCAAGCTGTGAGAGCAAGGGTGTTGCTTCTTTTTACTTCAGTTTGTTATTTTTGTTATAACTTGATCATAGTCTATGTCATATATATTTCAAATAACTTCCGCATACAGATCAAACACATGAGAAAGATGATATATGGATAATCAAGAGCTGAAACTTCACTGTTATACAATGCTCTATGGCAGAAAATCAACTTTGGTCACCAAGGTATCCATTGGAGATTTCATTAGATGAAATAAAAGTAAGTGTAATTAAAGCTGAAGTATCTTAAAAAATTACACTCTATGGAACATCAAACTGAAAACATATCGAAGAAAGTAGATCAATGACAAGAACCTTCCAACATGATTCTGCATTAACAATGGAAGTGAATTACTTTAAGTGAAACTCAATCTTTTTTTTTTTTTTTAAGATTTTATTTATTTATTTGACAGAGAGAGACACAGCAAGAGGGGGAACACAAGCAGGGCAAGTGGAGAGGGAGAAGCAGGCTTCCTGCGGAGCAGGGAGCCTGATGCGGGCCTCGAGCCCAGGACCCTGGGATCATGACCTGAGCTGAAGGCAGACGCTTAACGACTGAGGCACCCAGGTGCCCCAAGTGAAACTCAATCTTAAAATGTCCTCTATCACAGACAATATAAAATTATTATTTTAGTATTTTTCCAGTTGTTTAAAATCTAGAGTTTGATCATCCTAAGTGTTAATTCTATTAACCTGGCCCTCCCTTATATATTTTCAATAAATATTAAGTAAGTTTGATACAATAGATTTAATAAATAAATAAGTACAAAGTCGTTTTTAAAATGACACTACCCAATATTAATTTAAACAAGTGTTAAATTTCAAGGTAAAACCAATAATCTCATCGAGTCTGTGTATAAGGCTGAGAAGGACCTTAGGAAGATAGTATAGTACTATCCCAATTTTGTTCATGGGAGAATATGTTTATAGATGCGAAAATGCTTTTTCTTCCACTTGGTAGCTAAATATTAGGAAAACTGGAATTCTTACTCATTTTTTCTTATTTTAATCCTATCTATAGTTCATAACTGCAACTTCAGTATAGAAATTGATCTTCTCCAAATTAAAACGATGAATCTTTTTTGTTTGTTTCTTTTAAATGTCCACTATTTTGGAATTTTTTTTTTTTTTTTACTAAACCTTATAATCACATAATTTAAAAATATGTTCTGGGGCACCTGGGTGCCTCAGTTGGCTAAGCCTCCAGCTCTTGATTTCAGCTCAGGTCATGATCTCAGGGTTGTGAGATCAAGCCCCACGTTGTGTTCCATGCTGGCCATGGAGCCTGCTTAAGATTGCCTCTCTCTCTTCCTCTACCCCCCCACACCCCCCCCAAAAAATGTTGTAATGATATCTTTCTACATCCTTAACTCTTCAAATGAATACACTATAACATCATTGGTATTCACATGCGAAGGATTTCTACAGCTTAATGCATTTTTGAAAAACTTGTCATGGAAACTCCAGAAATACAACTGAGTGGAGCTCAAATATTTAACATATTGGAGACAGAGTCATTATTTGTTTAGTTTGGTTTTCTACCATTTTCCTCCATTAGCATAAACATCTGTCATTTAAAAATTTCTAAAATAAATAAATAATTAAAAAATTCTCAATATTTCATGTGAGAAATGATAAATTTTCTTTATTTGAAGAACCATATTGAAATGCCTTCCATTAATTTTGGGAAACTACAGTTAGGTCATCACATAGAATACTAAAGAAGGGATGCCTGCATGGCTCAGTGGGTTAAGCATCTGCCTTCAGCTCAGGTCATGATCCCAGGGTCCTGGGAGTCTGCTTCTCCCTCTACCTGCCTCTCCCCCTGCTTGTGCGTTCTTTCTCTCTCTAACAGATAAATAAAAATCTTTTAAAAAAAGAACACTAAAGAAATATAGAAATATTTATTTGTCAATTCAGTAGTTCTGCCCTCAGTTCTTTGCTTAAAAAAATATATAGTTTGGTGTTAAGACAGGAACTGTGAAGGTTCTGAGATTTAGCCCTACTTACAAGACACAATGTTAGTTGGCTACAGTTTTAAAAAAGGCTGGGGCGCCTGGGTGGCTCAGACGGTTAAGCGTCTGCCTTCGGCTTAGGTCATGATCTCAGGGTCCTGGGATCGAGCCCCGCATCGGGCTCCCTGTTCCAGCAGGGAGTCTGCTTCTCCCTCTCTCTCTGCTGTTCCCCCTGCTTGTGTTCTCTCTCTCTGTCAAAAATAAATAAAATCTTTAAAAAAAAAAAAAAAGGCCTTTGGGCCAGAGAAAAAGATGATACTTCATTATTTAATTGCTCATGGTAAAAGCAGCATCCAGAGTGTTGTCTTGCATTGTTTCTCTGAGTCTCAATTTAGATAGGATTATTTGATGAGAACTGATGGTACCTGTATATGAAGTATAATATAGAAGAACTACCTAAATTTTTACAGAAATTAAAAAAGATAAAAACCAAAATACAACCCTGATCTTACATGAGATTTTGGTAACCTGCCTATTTTCCTCTCCAGAAAGAGAGAAACCTAATTTTTACTCTGGATTATAATCAAATTTACTCTGGGGAGTGACAGAAGAGGTCTTTCTCTTTACTAACTTGGGCCATCCCTGGGGAGGAAGGTGTCTCTAAGATTTATTTTCCTGGAATATCTCCTTATACAAACATACCTAAATTGACAGTAAATGTCTTTGTTTAGAGGACAGGAAATACAGAAATGTAAAATATTGATGGAAAATTGTCTTCATTTCCCAACAGTTGGTCTTGGGTTTTTCTAAGTTTTATATTAGTGTGTTCTCTGAGGTGGTACCTTTGTTTTGGTTCTCATCTGTGTTACAGGGTTCTGGAGCCTGACCTGCAGATTAAATCCTGCTCTGTGCTAGCTTCCCTTTCCAGCCATTTGGCTCTGGAGACTTTTCAGAACTTTTTTCCCCCTTCTTTCCAGAGTCACTCATTTTGTGTTTAGCTCTTTTGGTAGAACTCCACTGTTAGGTGAAGGTTGTCTCCCTTTCTAGGTCAGCTGAGATTTCTTAACTTTAAGTCTCTCCTTTTTTTAATTAACAAGTGAACTAACTCTTTGGATCCAAAGTAAATGTTTTTAATTCATTCATTTCTTTTAGTAGCAATCACTCTATAGCCACTGAATATTGGAAGATAAGTACATTACAGCTATTGCCCTAAGGAGGTTATAGTCTAGAAGGGAAAGTCAAACTTGCTAAGTAATCGCAATGTGTTACAAGTACATGCTTGAAATCTGTAGACTTTGAATCAAGTGAGATGGATTCAGTTCTACCACATGGGTCAGAAAGTCTTCACAGGGGAAATGAACCTCAAAAGATGAAAGATGTTGGCCACCTCAAAAGATGAAAGATGTTGGTCACAGAACACAGATTCGTGTCCGCAAACCGTTCAAATGTCGTTGTGGTAAGAGTTACAAGACAGCTCAGGGCCTGCGGCACCATACAATCAATTTCCATCCCCCGGTGTTGGCTGAGATTATCAGGAAGATGCAGCAATAACATGCTGGTCATAACTGTGCCAAGAAATCCTCACCAGCAGTTGCTGATTTTGAAAACAGCCACCTTTTTTCAGGGGAAGCATTCAGCAACCCTTTAAAGAATTAAATGCATGCTTTAAATTTTTTCTGTAATTTTGGAATGATGTATCTTTGTAGTTGATTTTGTACATTTGCACATGTAATCATCATACCCATTTTCATTACTTTGATATAAGGTGCTAAAAAAAAGCTCTAGGTTCTTCAGCACATTTCCCCCAAAATAAAATTGAGGGCATGTTGCATAAAAAAAAATTTCCAGCTACTTGTGAGGTAGCTGGAAATTATGAAGAAAAGGGTATTCCAGGAAGAATAGCAATGTCTTCAAAAACATGGAGGCAAAGCTATATGTGACATTTGGAGAAGCATGAATAACTGCATGTAGGAAGGTAGGATTTGAAGAGAAGTTAAGAGAAGAAGCAGTGACATAGATCAGATCTTAAGGGTCTTCAGTAACATACTCAGGAATTTCAATCTTATTCAATAGGGAAGTTCTTCAATGGAAATGTCTCAATAAAATTTAAAACCATGCCATAGGTAATAATATGCTTAAAGTGGTAGTGGTCGCATTTAGAAAGATTAGCCTAAGAGTGGAGAATATACTGAATGAGTATAAATAGGAAGGGAGAGATAATTGGAATATTTCAAGTAAGAAATAGTTAACTAACATAGTTAGCTAACACATGGTATTATTATGTGATTAATAGCTATTGTTATAATGATGATGTTATACTCAAGTAGAAATCTATAGCTGGTAAATGAAATAACTGTGTGGAACTGGGAAGAAAGATTCTGTCTGGTCATAAAGATTCAAGAATAATCTGCACTGGGTAGACATAGTCTTTCCTGATTCTTCCTAACTGGATCTTACTGCTTCTTATTTTGAATTCCCATAACAATTACTTCTCTAAGCCACTTATCTTGAATTATTCTTGAATAAAGCTATTTGTTAGCAATGGTTGTGGCTAACTCATTTGTATTCTCCAGTGTGGTTTGAATAAATCACACATTTAAAAAGAAAGAGAAAATATTTTGGGGTAGTTTGTTGAGGGGTGGAGAATGGGTAAAGACATGGTGTGGGTGTGGTGCAAAAAAGTTCACAGCCAGCATAAATATGCCTGGATTCTTTTTTTTTTTTTTTAATGTTATGTTAATCACAATACATTACATCATTAGTTTTTGATGTAGTGTTCCATGATTCATTGTTTGCGTATAACACCCAGATTCTAACCCAGGTTAGTCACTAACTGGCAGATAATGGCTATAGAATGACTATATAGGTGTACATTGTTTTCTTAACTTCTTCCAGGGCTAAAGTTTTCTCATCTGCAAAATTAGCTGGGCAAAGCATATCATTTCTAAATTTCCTTCCAGGGCAATCTCAAAAAATCATAGCAGAAGGGTGAATCTCTTTTTAAATTGAAGCGTGTAAGGGTAATGGGTCAAGGGTGAATGGGATGATGGGTGGGATGTAAGAACTGTAGATGGAATGAGCTGATTACAACAGGCTCAAGCAAGGACATGGTGGGTTCTTTGGCAGCAGTGGATCTAAGAGCAGACACTAAAGATATGAGGAAAATTAAGTTGACAAGGTGCAGAACATTTCTAAAATTTAGGGCAGGAATTAGGCTTTCTTTCACTTTGAGGGAAAACTAAGACTTGGCAGAATGGGTTTGTAGGATTTTCAGGTATTTTCTCAAGACTCTTAAGAAAACAGAAGACTTTGAAATACCTTGTTCTTGGTAAGTAATTTTTTTCTTAGAATCTGAGAATTAGCAAGGTTATGTATAGTAGGGAAGATTACACTCTTCAATGTCTCTAATGCTGTGATTGGATAAAGGGAAGAGCTAAGATAAAGACATGACTTGATATAGTGAAAATGGAATAAGAAACATCAACCATATGTTTTTGGAAAACAAAAATAAAACACATTGGTAAAGAACTTTTATTTGCACTTCTGCTTCTTTTCTGTGGCCGATACAGACTGAAATAAAATACTTAAGTCTCTTGAAAAGCCTGATTAAAGAAAGTAGTTATCTTTATATAAACAAACTAATCTAGAGTCATGCTAAATTTTTTGACCTTTATAATGTAATCAGAATGACTTTTTGGTTTTAATTTAGAATCTCCTCTTGGGTTTGTTATGCACAAATTAAGCTCCTTCCTATTAATGGTTGTCTTCAGATTCGAGACACAACTAGGAAAGGGTCCCAGTCTCCAGCCTCAGAGCATCACATGGTATTTGATTTCAGGGAGCACTTAAAGACAAACACAGGGGGTTATTTTAATTTGGCATATCCCTTGAGGAAATAGCAACTATTTTGAAAAGTTCATCACATTTTGTTGCTTAGGTGATAAGGTGGTAGGAGGAAAAGCACTCATGGAATAGAGGAAGCAATGAGACAGATTCTCTGCTTCTCCTTTGGTCTGCCCAACAGAGCAGGTCTTCTGGATATGGAGACTGCTCTTGCAATTCATTCACATGACACCCAAGCTAATCATGACACCAGTCCTCAGGGTGTTCAGCCCAGCGTAGGATCATTAATTAAGCTAAGAATGGTCAGGCTTGTGTTTGTCAGAATGTTCATGCTTTCCTCCTTAGGCATAATTTCTGTGGGCAAAAAATTAAATGTGAGGGAAGAGAAAGGGAGGCTATTTCCTCTTTCTAACATCATTCTATTGGAAGAGGGAGTACGGTTTTAGGTTGGAGCTACATAAATCTTTAGCATAAAACAAAAACCTGTTAAAAGGTGAGAACTGCAGGAACATCTACCTTTTTCCAAAATAATGTGTTTGGCATCATGCACTTGAAGAGTACATTTGATAGGAAAATTAAGCTTATGGGGGAGCTCTAGTTGAACATTTATTGGAGTGTGTGAGCAGTCTACAAAGAAAAAAACCGAGACAGTCAAAATATAAGGGAAAACTTGGGGGTTTAGAACAAAGATAATCATTTCTAGGGAAAATCATTTAGAGAAGCGATGGTCAAGTTAATCTATTAAAATATTTTTGTTTCTTTTTATAACAACAAGAAAAAAATGCAAATTAAATCAAATATATTTATTTTTCTTCTAACTGGAAGAAATAAAAAAAATTATAAGAAACATTAATGGCCAAAATGTTAAAAAAATAATTCTCATACATTAATGGTATTTATATACATTGTTTCAGTGTCTCAGAGAGACTGTGATAATTATTATTAAAATTATAATTCATAAGCACTTTGATTTAATTATTCTATTCCTTTAAATATCCTGTAGATATATTCATAAGTGGAAAATTGCATACTTAACTATACTAAAAAAAGATGAGAAACAATCTACAATGTGATAACATGCAGTGTTAAAAACAAAACAGAACACATCTAGAAAGCTCTATTATATATTTATATCATATGTGTTTATGTAGAGTGAGTTCCAAAATATATGGTTAAGTAAATAAAGCCAAGTGCTCTATACACATCAGATCAGCATGTATAATATGCTACCATGTGTGTTGAAAAAAGAGAATGTTTGTTATATACATAGAAGATTATTGAAAGGAATTTTTATAAACTAAAAACACAGGCTGCATCTGAATACCTGGAGGTCAAGCTTTGGGAGGGAGACTTCCACCTTTTTGAATGGGATGCCATGAATATTTTTATTTTAGAACAAGTGGAAAATAAGATATAAGTAAATACATAAATAAAATCAATTATTGGCCATTGTAATATTTGGAACATAGAGAAATAAATGAAAAATACTTACCTGAGAATATAAACACACTTAGCATTATAGAGTATTTCTAATAATTCTTTTCTTAACATTTATATTTTTTCACATAGATAAACTGTATATTTAAGCTTAGTGTCTCTTTTGGTTAATGTACCAAAAGTACATTATTTCATTACCTCACAAACATGACATTTAATGATTATAAATGTTATTATATCCACAAAGAATAACATATTCTGCTATTTATCCATGTTGCACACTTAAAGTTTTTCACTACTATAATGAACTTCTATGAAAATATTTTGTTTGCATTTTAGGTTATGTACTTCTTAAAGTAGAATTATTTAGTCAAAGGGTATGTATTTATTTAGGATACCAGTAGTATGTAAAAATAAAGTACCCGGGTCATGACATTCTTTCCTAGCACTGACTGTAAAAGTGTGACATTTTGTAGTTATTTTAAATTATCAATGAATTTATTGATTTAAGTATTCATTGATTTGTTTATTAGCTAGGTGCATTTCTGTGTGTATGTGTGTGTCTATATAGTTGTTTCCATATACTTGTTATTTATTAGGGGATTTTAGTGTTTTTCTTATCAATTTATACCAACTTATTTTATACTGAAGTTATTAATTCTTTATCCAATATTTATTATAAATATTTTCATCCTTTTTCTTTGAAAGGTTTTTTGTTATTTTTAAGCTTGTAAGTTCATTCTTCAATTAAGATTAGATTTATATTCACCTCTGTTGTCTTCTATATTTTATCAATTGATTATTAAAAATATAATTTGTTGAGACTATGATGTGAGACAAAGAGTAAGATTGTTTTTCCAGAGAGGCCATTTTCTATTATACTTTTTTGCTATTTGTTTGTTTTTTATGGTAGGAGGAGGATTTTCATATTTAAATGGGGAAAGCTCCGTTCAGGTCCTGACAATTTTAGAAAATGTCCCTCTTCTACAATAGTGACTCTTTTAGTTTCTTAGATACTGGCTTTGATTTTTGATAAAGATGTAAAGTAAAATGCTTTGAAATCTCTTTACTTTCTCCTTATCCTTGGCTATTTGTTTCAAGGTCTAATTGTGCATGAAGCATAGTTATGACTTTAGCCTAACTTCATCCATGTATTATAGATGCAGTTTATGCAGACTTCCATGTACAGGGTACAGCTTTATACATATGATCTTATTTAAGGATTCATAAAACTCTATGAGGACAGTCCTACTGTCTCCTTCTTAAAGATGATAATGTAGAGCCTTAAAATATGAAGCAATATGCCTTATCACACAGCTAGTAAGTGGCAGAATCAGAATTTGAAATCAAGATGTTCCAACTCTACAGGTCAGGTGCTTAGTTAGCTACAGTGCAGCCTCCAGGTTCTCTAGAGAAAAACAGTGTAGATAGCCTGTTTTCAAGAAGTTTAGAGTTGAGTGAAGAAAGATTTATCTAAATACATGCATTCAATAAAATGTTATATGTATTTGATTAAAGTCTTTTTGGAGTATAATAGCAACACTAAATTAGCTTTGAAGGGTTGAAGTATCTGAACATTTGAACAAAGACTTCTCCAACTCACTGCTACTCATTCAGTCCCTACCAGCTTAATCTTCTGTATATGTGGTAATAGTCAGGGATAATACTTAATAGTATATTAGGCTTTTGAAAGTTTCTGGAAGTGAGTTACTTTTACATAGTAAATCCCTGGGTGAGCTAAAGATATTATAGTTAAAACTGAAAGATCAAAAAAATTGGAGTCCTGTGTAAAACATATCAGACAAATTCACTATTTTATTTTTATTAATTTTGGTTATCATGCAAAAGGTTCCTTTACTTTGTAATTTTATTTTATTTATTTATTTTTTTAAAGATTTTATTTATTTATTTGACAGAGAGAGACATAGCGAGAGAGGGAACACAAGCAGGGGGAGTGGGAGAGGGAGAAGCAGGCTTCCCGCGGAGCAGGGAGCCCAATACGGGACTCGATCCCAGGACCCTGGGATCATGACCTGAGCCGAAGGCAGATGCTTAACGACTGAGCCACCCAGGCGCCCCTACTTTGTAATTTTAAACAATATATTTTCCAGTAAGATGAACTCATCATTACAACACATTGAATTTATGAAGCATTTTGTCACTTAGGAAATTTATACGTAGACTTATACAATCCATAAGACAACCAGCATTTTCAGATTTTTTTTTTTTTGCTCATACATAGGCGGATTTCAGTACTCTCCCCCAAAATCCCCAGACTGAGAAATGGGACTAGCGAAATAGTAGTTGCTAAAGGGATTAAGTTAGTGTAATAGATGTTGCTATCTGTAGATAAGGGGCCTACACATTGTAATTTTTTTAGGACACTGAAAAGAAAATGACCTTTTCAGAAGAAAATACTGAGACTTTCCGTGTGCAATTTTCCTATCCGTTTTTAGGAAGCTAAGTATTTTTTGTATATCAATGCCAATTGTGCTATAGAACTATTTCAAGTTGGACTCTGGTCATTTGGCAAAAAAAAGAGCAGAGGCAAATATTCTCCTTGCCACATGAAACTGTGGCACTTCATTAATTTATCAAATTTTATCAAAGTGTATGTAGATCACTTGAATCAATGTTTATTTTTAAAGCTTTTATTTATTTATTTGAGAGAGAGAGAGACAGAGATAGTGAGAGATAACATGAGGTGGGGAGGGGCAGAGGGAGAAGCAAGCTCCCCTCTGAGCAGGGAGCCCAACACGGGACTCAATCCCAGGACCCTGGGATCTTGACCTGAGCCGAAGGCAGACACTTAATCGACTGAGCCACCCAGGTGCCCCAAACCAGTGTTTTTTAAAATGCACATTTCCGAGTTCTACCTGGACCTATGAAATTAGAATTTCTTTAGGTAACTCATGAAAACTTGCATTTTTAATAAGCATCACAATTAATTATATATTATGAAGTTTGAGAACTAGTAATGCTGTGCCTTTTGCTGGATGTTTATACTATATACCTAGTCCTTTGATTGTTGCCCTATGTTTCCCCTGGAATTAAAATCAGGTTAACTAGAAGAAAAAGAAAAAAAAATTTAAAGATTTTATTTATTTATTTGAGAGAGAGAGCCTGAGAAGGGGGAGGGGCAGAGGAGAGGGAGAAGCAGGCTCCCGGCTGAGCAGGGTCAGATGCAGGGCTCCATCCCAGGACCCCAGGATCATGACCTGAGCTGAAGGCAGACGCTGAGCCAACAGACTGAGCCGCCCCAAAAGAAAATGTTTTATCTCACTGATCAGCAGGATTTGCACAACATTTTGGGTGCATTTTGTTTAAAAATGCCAAAAGCTTTAAGATATATATTCCCAATTTTGGGACAAGTATTTCTGTTTCCTGGCCTCCTCATGTCAGTTTTTTAAATATTTTTTTTTCCCATGTCATTAATCTTTGTGCATCAACAGTGGAGGTTTCATTTTCCTTGCCTATAATCTACTTTTTTACACCAGTGCTATCAACCTGAGCCCTAAAAGCTGTGTATTGTGATGGTGTTGGAGAGGCTATCTATCCATGGATCAGAATCAACTGGGAGTCTGACATTTGGAGATCAAAAATGCTCCTTTAACTTTTGATAAAAGCTTAGAGTAGAGAATAAAGTTTATGTATATAGCCAAATGGACTTTTGAATATTGTTTTAAAGTCTAAGAACTACTCGTTCAGTTGTTAAGTGGAAGCCAGCAGACCCCTGAAGGTCTACTCCTGTGATGGAGGAAGAGACTATGCATTCTTCTTACTGTGTGGCTGGTTCTACAAAAAACAAAGTCAATGGAGCATGCCTAGTATATTTTTTCATCAGTAATCAATTGATAAGATCTCCCTTCTCCTGTAGGAAAGAAAAATTGGATAGGAATGGAAAGAGAAGCCAGGACTATTACATTAGGTTAGTTCATTTCAAAACATGAGGAGCAGAAAATAAATGTAACTGCTCACCTATTGTCCTGGGCTCCCAGTCTTATCAGTCAGTCATCCTCTGGTTAATGTGACCTGCTGTGTTAGAAGCTCATACTGTCTCTGTCATTTCTTTTTTTTAATTGAGGTATCATTGACAAATAACATTATATTAATCTCAGGTGTACAACAAAATGATTTGATATTTGTATACATTGTGAAATGATCACCACAATAAGTCTGGTTAACATCTGTCACTATGCATAGTTACAAAAATGTTTTTCTTGTGATGAGATCTTTTAAGATCTACTCTTTTAGCAACTTTCAAATATGCACTACACTTTTATTAACTATAGTCATGATGCTGCATATCACATCCTCATGAATTATTTATTTTATAATTGGAAGTTTTACCTTTTGATCCCCTTCAACCATTTAGCTCACCCTCGAACCCCTCCATCATTTCTAATGTCATATTCCATTGTGTTACTTGATTGCCATCCCTTAGGATTTTCATGTTTAACTATTTATTGAGTGTTTAGTGTGTTCTAGGTTCTATTCTAAAACTTCTATAAATACCTATTAACCCATTTAACTCTAACAAGTTCATAAAGTGGGAGTATACACAGGTAATATTACATTATCAATTTTACAGATGAGGACATTGAGACATAGAATTGTTAAATAACTTGCCCAAGGCAAAAATCTAGCATGTGTTTGAATCATAGTTTGAACCCCAGAAATTTTTTTAAAGGTGCCAAAGAAATTTATTGGGGGAAAGGATAGACCATTCAACAAATGGTACAGGACCTACTGAATATCTACATGCAGATAAGTGAATTTATGCCATCATTTTACACCATACACAAAAATTAACTAAAAATTTTATCATAAACTTAAGTGTAAGCTCTAAAACAATATAACATTCAGAAGAAACCATAGTAGAAAGTCTTCAAGACTTTGGGATCAGCAGTTTTTGGGGGGATACTATAGTTAAAGCAAGTCTATTAAAAAAAGATAAATTAAACCCCATCACAATTAAAAAACTTTGTTCTTCAAAAGACATCATTAAAAAATTAAAAGATAAGTAACGTACTAGGAGAAAATATTTGCAAAACACATATATGATAAAGGACTTGTGTGATATGAATAGATATGTCAATAAAGGGGCTGTATGAATGGCTAGTAACCAATTGCAAAGATGCTTAACATCATTAGTCATTAAAAATTGCAAATTAGGGGCGCCTGGGTGGCTCAGTCATTAAGCATCTGCCTTTGGCTCAGGTCATGATCCCAGAGTCCTGGGATCGAGCCCCGCATCGGGCTCCCTGTTCAGCGGGAAGCCTGCTTCTCCCTCTCCCACTCCCCCTGCTTGTGTTCCCTCTCTCTCTGTATCTGTCTCTGTCAAATAAATAAATAAAATCTTTTAAAAAAAATAGCAAATTAAAACCACAACGAAATACTATTTAATACCCAATAGAATGTCCATAATTAATGACAAGCAATAACAGTGTTGCTAAAGATGTGGAGAAATAGGAATCCTCATACATTGCTGGTGTAGTCACTCTAGAATGTATTTACTCAAGGGAAATGAAAACACATGTGCATACAAAGATATGCACATAAATGTTCAAAGCAACATTACTCAAAATTAAAAAAAAACTTGAATCAACCTAAATATTGATCAACCGCTGCATAGATAGGCAAAATGTGGTCTCAATATAATGGAATACAATTCAACAATGAAAAAAGAATTAACTTATGACACATGCTACATCATGGTTGAACCTCAAAAACATGATGCTAAGTGAAATAATCTGGACACAAGAGGCCATGTTTGGATGATTCTATTGATATACAATGTTCCAAAGGGCAAATTTAAAGCATCGGAAAGTAGATTAGTGGTTTCCTGGCACTGAAGGTCAAATGAGGCTTAACCGTAAGAGGGCCTGGGAGTCTCATGGGGAATGAAAACATTCTAAAACTGATTTATGGTGATGATTGCACCACTCAGTAAAGTTGGCCAAAGCCATTGATTTGTAAACTTAAAATGGATGAATTTCATGATATGTAAAGTGTATTTCCATAAAGCTGTTAAAAATATGAAGAATTCCACCTTAAATTGTGTGAATTTACTCCCTGGCTAGTGGCCAGGATAATTAGGCTATATTGGTATGCCTTTTAGAATCCATAAGTCTGGTCAAGTTTTATAATTTACAGTTTTTCTAATTTGCTAAAGAGTAACAATACTGCATGAGAGAGAGGATTAGTGCTTCAGAGTTCTGGGCAAATGGCTTCAACTTATTGATGAATGTTGTCAATTGAAAACACACACACACACACACACACACTACAGTTTTCTCTAGGGCCTTACACAAATCAGAATTAATATAACATTATTTCAGTTAGCTTATTTCTGTGCTCTCTCTCTTTGAATAAAATACTTGAGAATTTAAAATAAACTCTAGGTATTTTTAAAATGGGCAGCTTTACAATAGAATCTAAACTGGTCCTTTGGGAGCAAATGCAAGGACCATAATATATTTTTCTCATTCACTTAACACTCAGCCTCAAGCTAACGAACAAGGTCATTCTTATTAAAAGGAGATTTGGGACAATTTGTCTCTCCAGAAACTAAAGTTAAAAAACATGGTTAATATCAAGTGTCTAAAAGGATTCTGAGAACCTTCAGGAACAATGTATTCTGCTGTCTTTGCTTTTTTGGTATATAGTAAGTGATAACAGTAACATTTTGTTACTACATAATGTTCTTTTGTGGCTCTGTGGTCTGTACCAGATAGCTTGTTAATTATTTTTGAAGGTTAAATAACAGCGATCAGTTTTCCAAGTGACTTTTCCTAAGCATAGTAAAAATGTGACCACTTTGTATCTCATACTTTCAACATAATTTTCATGGAGAGAATCCAGAGAACAATACATTTCACTAGCTAGAAAACAAAAGGGATGGAAAGAATTTAACCAGTGCATCTCAAATAAAAATTAAAGTGAGGCAAAAATATTGTGTAACCCACAGCAATCAAAATACATTTGGTATGTAAAATATTTTTGGAAAAACGTCTTAAGAGATTTGACCATTCTTTTCAAAAATCTTTCTGTGTTTTTGATGCATGCTTATGTGACTCAGTGGCACCCATGCTTGATGAGCTGTCAAACTGCCAGTAATTACTGGGTTCCTAGGATTTTAGCATACTCTAGGGATTAGAAAGGTCTACTAGGAGACTCAGTTGCAGATGAGAGAACTGTTGAGACACCAAGGCTAAGAGGAATGTGCCACAGAATAGTTTCATAGCTATTGTGAAGTGTATAAAGCACCTTTCAACAATCCCTTATTATGAAAGATCTGCTTCACTTCCTCCTAAGCCCCTAGTGCTAGAATCCAACAGCCTGGAACCCTCTGAAAGCATCTGCCAGAAATTACATCAGATTCCACCCAGAGAACGCTGAAACATATGAACAGTGCATTTCAGAAGCCAAAAGACAAAATACAGGAAGGACATAAATATAAGTGAGCAGCTGTGTGAAAGGAAATAACCCTGTATATCTCCTTAGCTGCAGAGGAAGAGAGTAAAAGAGAATTTTATTGTTTATTTATTTATAATGCTTGGTCAAGAAACCTTGATTTGATAAGGTAGCCACATCTCAAACATAATTGAAAGGGAAGTCAAACCAGTAGAAAATTAATAGATTATAAAGAAAGTAAATGGTTTGTGACTCCTTTGGACACTAAAGCTTTCTTTCTTTTTTTAATTTTATTTTAATTTGTCCACTAAAGCTCTCTATGCCTTAATTTGTTGATCTGAGAAATAAGACTATTTTAACAATTCAGATGTTTCATATGTGTTGGTAGTCATTTGTTATAAAGCTTGGGAAACTAATTTTAAATGGAAAACATTTTTCCTATTTTATGCAGAGATGTTAATATGGAGGAAATGCTCAGGACTGTGCAAAAAGGTCTGACACACATTAGTTTGCTATTGGACTATCAGGACCTTTATTTTACTGAATTAACAACTTTTTTCCCTCTTCAGTTAGTGATGTCTCTTTATTTGATATTTGCAGAAAATAAAGAAGGATAAGTGATTATTACCGAAATCTAGGAGTATAAAATTTATTTTGAGATAGTAGAAATGACAAAAGTCATAGGTGTATTTTTTTTTTTAAAGATTTTATTTATTTGACAGAGAGAGATACAGCGAGAGAGGAACACAAGCAGGGGGAGTGGGAGAGGGAGAAGCAGGCTTCCTGCAGAGCAGGGAGCCCGATGCGGGGCTCGATCCCAGGACCCTGGGATCATGACCTGAGCCTAAGGCAGATGCTTAACAACTGAGCCACCCAGGCGCCCCTAAAGTCATAGGTGTATTTTAAACCTGATGATGACAACCGACAGCAATAACAATGCCCCCACATAGTGACTTTTTTGGTCACTAGAGTCTACAGATTAAAATAAGATAATGTATGTGAAGCCTGGTGCACCAAAGATGTTCAGGAAAGGGTAATTCCCTTCTTCCAAAAACAGCTTTAAACTTATTTCTAATATGGAGACCAAGAGCCACTTAGCAATGTGACTCATCTATTCCTTTTCCTACTTTCTGTAATTCTTCTCTTTGAGATTTTGAGGAATGCAAGATGGAAGAAGGAACAAGAAACAGATCCAGAGACTTTGGGTTTACCTTGCTTCAGCCATTAGCATGACATGAATATTCTCTGCAGACCTCATTACTTTTCTAATAGTTGTCTAAAGGATTCTATTAAGTCACAAATTCTATCTTAACAAAAAAAACCAGGGTGTTCATGGGTCACAGGTGTACCTTCTTTTCTCCTCACACTTGAAGGAGCAGCTTAAATCTAGTTTGTGATGTCTTCCATGTGTCCTTCCTCACAAACCTAATTAATCATTGCCATATTTGTGGGTCCATTGAATTTTATTCATTCTAATCGAGCATTAGGGGTCATCAGATCAGTTGCTTTTTTTTTTAAGATTTTGTTTGTTTATTTATTTATTTATTTATTTATTTATTTATTTATTTATTTAGAGAGCATGAGCTGGGGGAGGAACAGAAGAGGAGGGAAAAAGAATCTCAAGCAAACTCTGTGCCGAGCACACACAGGGCTCGATCCTACCACCCCGAAATCAAGAGTCAGATGCTTAACAGACTGAGCCACCCAGGTGCCCAGATCAGTTGCTTATTGATACATCTCTCTCTAGGAGACTGTCTAGCAACTCTGTCTAGAGACAATGGCTTCTTCAGTTCTGTATTCTTAGTCCTTTCCATAGTGCCCATCCTATTTACAAATATTTGTTGAGCTGTATGGATGTGTAAGAAAAGGGACTTATATAAACACATTGTGTTAATCTCTTCTCTTTCAGTTCTTTTATTTTTAGCTTTATAGAGGTATAATTGGTATAAAAATATTGCACACATTTAATGTAGGCATTATGATAAGTTTGGGCATACACATACACCTGTGATATCACTGTAATCAAGTTGCTAAACACATCTATCACCTCCAAAATTTCCTGTGTTCTTGTGTGTGTGTTTTGTAGTAAGAACATTTAACGTGAGATCTATCCTCTTAACATATTTTAAAATATACAATACTGTATTGCTACAGCAGAGATACTGTGTTGTACAGCAGATATCTAGAACTTATTCATCTTGAACAAATGAGATGTTTAAGTTCTTGTTCGTGTCTTACTCCGTTCTGGGGTAAAGATGGTAATTTAAAAAATGGATTTTCGTAATAGAAAGAATCACAAACATTTTTGCTGACAAGGGCTATTGAAGCAAAGAAATGTGGCACAGAGAGGTAATCATCCTGCTAATTCAAGTTAATTACAACCCCTTACTTTTTATCTCTTTGTCTGAATGTTTGAGTTGAGCATATCTAAGATCCTGCTTTAATATCAAACAAGACAAAATGCACAGTGCTCTCATTTTCTATTTTACTTTATTTTTTTTTTAAAGATTTTATTTATTTGACAGAGAGAGACACTGCGAGAGAGGGAACACAAGCAGGGGGAGTGGGAGGGGAAGAAGCAGGCTTCCCACTGAGCAGGGAGCCCGATGCGGGGCTCAATCCCAGAACCCTGGGATCATGACCTGAGCCGAAGGCAGACACTTAATGACTGAGCCACCCAGGTGCCCCATTTTCTGTTTTACTTTAATATGAAATAATGGCTTTAAAACATTTTCATATGACAAATTAGAATGCTGTTGTATATAGTTTTCCTTGTTTTACCAAGTAATCTTTAGATCCAGGTTTTAAGCAGGTAATGATTTTTGTTTAATATAAATCTAACATGAAATGCAGCATAAGAAGTAATTTGGTTCCCTTTCTCCCTCCCTCCCTCTCTTCTTTCCTTCCTTCCTTCCTTCCTTCAAAATCCCCAAATAAACTTGTCCTTGGTTAAATTCTGAGGTGATTTTAGCAGAAGGAGAAAGTAGCATGGGCTGATGAGGGACTCTTGTAGGTTTGAGGACTATTAGTGCACTCTTAAATAGTTCTTACAAATATACAAATACTTGCTAGGTCATACTTTAGAAATAAGAAATTAAGTTTTATTTATATAAATATATATGAGTGAATGATTTTGAATACACAGTTGCCACAGATTCACTGGTTACCTAGTGTACTCATTCTTCTTAAGATTTTATTTATTTATTTGAGAGAGAAAGAGAGAGAGAATGAGCAGTGGGGAGGGGCAGAGGGAGAGAGAGAGAGAGAGAGAGAAACAGACTCCCTGCTGAGCAGAGAGCCTGATGCAGGGTGATCCCAGGACCCAGAGATCATGACCTGAGCCGAAGGCAGACATTTAACTGACTAAGCCACCTAGGCTCATTCGTGTACTCATTCATGGCTCTGAAACTTGACCTGTCATTGGAAATTACTTGTTTCACATCAACAGTACCTGAAAGAATTATTTTTTGAGACATAATGACAATAAAAAGAATATAATTGCTCAACTTAGTAAATGGAATGATCTTTATATAGTTACCAAGCCATTAATATTAAGATAGTTATACATAGAACAGTCTATAGGTCCCAGTTAACTAGCATATTGTTGAAATTCTTAGCAAGTACATTAGTTCAAACTTTTTGGTTGCAAACACAAGAAACATATTTTTACTAGCTTATGCAAAAATGGGGGATTTATGAAAAGAAGTATGATGTGTGTTAGGACCTAAGGCATGAACGTAGGTGGACGCCAAGACCTACTGAAACTAATGATTTGAATGCAATGAAGATTCTCTTTCTTCTGTTTCGCCTAAACATATTTTGAACATCTGCTTCCTTCTTTTCTCCTTGATTTTGTCCTCCCACTCTCTCCAGATTAGCTAGCCTACTTCTTTGATCCTCATGCTGGTGAAATAGCAGTTAAGAGTTTCTGAGGCTCCCATATTATCTCTTTATTAGTTTTAGTTCCAAATTTTACTTTATTTTACTTTTTAAAAAATTTTTTAGCGAGAGAGAGTGTGCATGAGAGCAAGGGGGGAGGGGCAAAGGGAGAGGAGAGAGAGAATCTTCAATAGGCTCCACACTCAGCATGGAGCCTATCCCGGGGCTCGATCTCATTACCGTGAGATCATGACCTGAGCTGAAACCAAGAGCTGGACATTTAAATCACTGAGCCACCCAGGCACCCCCAGTTCCAAATTTTAGAAGAGGGTTTCGTTGGCTAGACCTTGGTCATGTTCCCATCTCTGGACCAAGAGACTCTGCCAAGGAGTCATATTTGAACATTCACTTTGTTACTACATTTGTCAATTGTTAATACCAGGCAACTTTAAGTGGGTGTATGTTGTAGTAGGGATGTGAATTTTAAATTCCCAATGGGTAAGGAGGAGCAGGATGTGCAGTTATCCACCACATACAGGTTTTGTTTAGGTGATTTCTCTTTTGTGAAAAGTGGTTCCTAGGTTTTGTTTTGTTTTATTTTCGCTACTTGAAAAGAGTATTATGTGAGAAAGTGACTTATTTTCTGGGTTGTACTACTCCCCATCCCCTCTGATACCCTTACCCCAAATTTTACCATCACTGCTGATACCTGAGATTTTACTGCCTTGTGATTTCATGTCCAGAAAATATAGACAATTTATTCTCTTTGTTTTCCTAAAAATCTTAGGTAACAAATTGTTCTAATGAGGCATTGATTTAATTAATGAAAATTTGTGTGTCTGTTAAGCTCTTTCCCTAGACGTTGGTGTTCTCTTTGCTCAAGTAACATGATCTACACTCGAGCACACAAGTCAAATTCTTGTATGCCTCCCTGAGATTGTTTTTTCCCATGGGGTCTGACTTACTCTGTCTGGGAAATCCATCCCTGTTTCACTGCTGCTAGCACCATCACTAGTGGCTTTGGCGAATGTGTGGTAGGTGGTGGCTCTACTGTCTACCAGCTATGATTTTGGCGCTGCAGGAAGAAGACCCAAATGCATCCACAGATGGTATACCAACTCCACCACAATGAATATATATATCACTTATACATGTGTATGTGTGCATTATCCATATGTAATCCAAACATCCATTAACTAAATTTATATCAATTTTGGTATGATAAAAGAGTTTCTCTGAAATCCTGCACTATCTTTTATGTGACAGATACATGTCCACCATTTTATTTTTTTATTTTATTTTATTTATTTATTTATCAGAGAGAGAGAGCACAAGCAGGGGGAGTGGCAGGCATAGGGAGAAGCAGGCTCCCTGCTGAGCAGGGAGCCCCATGCGGGACTCGATCCCAGGACCCTGAGATCATGACCCGAGCCGAAGGCAGAGGCTTAACCAACTGAGCCCCCCAGGCGTCCCATGTCCACCATTTTATTTTTTATTTATTTTATTTTATTTTATTTTTTTTTAAAGATTTTATTTATTTATTTGACAGAGAGAGACACAGCGAGAGAGGGAACACAAGCAGGGGAGTGGGAGAGGGAGAAGCAGACTCTCCGCCGAGCAGGGAGCCCGATGCGGGGCTCGATCCCAGGACCCTGGGATCATGACCAGAGCCGAAGGCAGACGCTCAACGACTGAGCCACTCAGGCGCCCCCCATGTCCACCATTTTAAGAGAGGCACGCATTTTAGCCTTTTCTGTAAGACATTAATCTAGGTGGGAGAGTCCGATTATGTAGCTATTGGGTTTACTCTCCCCAAAGAAGGCTACTCTGACAGACCTGTTTGCAGTGTGTTCTGGATCAGTGCTCACAGGGAACAAGTTTCCTAGCTGCCCTCCTTTTCTCTCCAAAATGTCATCAGCTGTTAGATAAATGTGTCAGTGGAAATTATGGTGGTTTTACAGAAACCTCAGGAAACCCCTCTCATGAATATAAATAGCATCGGTGGAAGCCTAAACCTCTATTTTTTAATAGAAATAGGAATTGTTTGAGAATAAGTGCTATTTGATGCTTTGTAAATTGTGGGAATTTAAAATGGCAAATAGCCTCAGAAGCTCTTTTCCTGAAGCTACGGCATAAATCTTTCTTACTTTTTGATAAAAGGCAGGGCTGAACAAACCGCAGAATTCAAAGTTCTAATTTTACAAGCACATGTTGGCTTATGTGGGACAGTTATGCAAATAATGTGTCCTTCGATTTGCCAACATTTATGTAATCAAATCTAGAAAGATTTCTTCTTTTCACAACTATTGTTTCTACTACGGCTTGAACAAGGGTAAAAATGAGCTGGAAGGACTTCAATTATAATTATGTGAATAAAATAATTAGTATAGTAGCATGTTTACTTTGGAAAGGAAAAAGGAAGGCTTCCTCAGAGAGATAATGGGCATAATACATATAGAAGATAATCCTGCTAATAACTATAGAAAAACAGGAGGGGACATATTGGCAATAAAAAGGCAGTAATTACCTGTTTTATGATGCAAGCAGTTCCTTTCTTTGATCACAGGAGAGCACTGTTCATCTATGAAACACTTGGTTTTAAGGGAATAACTAGAGTGTGATCCAGAAGAGGTTTGATTTGGCAAATTATATAGCCCTTATTATTGAATCATAGCTATAAAAGAGAAACACATTCTTCTCACAGAGAAAGAACGGATATATCTGTACAAGATTTTGTAAGCTGTCACTGTGCTAGTCTTGAAATCAATTGGCAAAAATGTACATATATGAATCTAGTGCAAAGATCTAAGACTGAAAATGTCTAACAATATTTCCAAGATGTATTTCCTCTCTGAAAGAGAAGTGATTTATGTCCTGCTTTGTAATTTCAGTGTTTCATTTAAGAACTGATCTCAACTAGGCTCAAACCAATAACACTTAACATAAATATTTAGTAAATATAAGTAACCAAAACAACCCATGAATGGTCCCTGTGGACATGGTATGCATGTTTCTCAGTCAAGTAATACTATGAGACTGTATTTCAAACTTTTTTTCCTTTGCAAGAATCAGGGGGATTTAGCAAAAGATGTGGTTATTTCTTCTGGGGATGTTTAGCAAGAGATTTGGTCATTTCTCACAAAAGCCACAGACAAGGAAGGCTACCTTAAGGATTATTTATATCAATTATATAAGAAAAGTGTAGTATTTCTAAATCATTTAATTTGCAGATGGCAATGCAAATAGGGGTTTACTGCCTTAAATTTATCATATCGAAAGTTCTAAATAGAAATTAATTTGGGGAGTACAAGCTGTTTTTCCTTATTACTTTCTAAAGTTAAATCCAAATTTATCCTTTGAGATTGGAAGCTTCAGAGGCACAAAATCAGGAAATGGCCAGGAAAGTAGCTTGAGGTTACCAATTTCACCTTTCCTTGTCCCTTCCTTAATGCATATCTCCCCCCACCTCTCTTCAATTCTTTCCCAGCCTGGATTTCCAGGTTTCATGGTCACAAAGCTGGGTTCTTCTATACTTAAAAGAGCCATTGATATTTATTGATAATTTAGCTGATGAGATGAGAGTCCAAACCTCCCCACCTCCACCAGTGTCTGTCCAGGAGTATGAGAGAAGAGTATTCCATAGAATTCTCTGGAGCATACCATTCAAATAAAGAAACATCATCTAAGACAGTTAAAAAATATGAAACTTCTTGCTGTGATCACTGCTAAAACTCCCCATTTTCCACTTAAACATGCAGTACCAGGGAGTGAGCTTTAACTGAGTTCCCTCGAGACTAATTTTCTCAAATATTTTATTAGCAGATTTCCACATATTTGTGAATTGGAATTGCCTCGAGTGTTAATTTTTAAATTTTTAATACTGATGTCTGATCCTGGGTAGACACAGTCTGAGAGCAGTAGGTAGAAAATGTCATCCAGAAGAAAAGTAGAAAATAAAAATCTTAAATAATTTGGACCAATTTTTTGGAAAAAGAAACATACTTTTTTACTTGGACATTACTGATCAATGATTTCTAGTCATGCCTTTCACTAGATACTGCCATCACATTGAGGATTTATTTTTCTTTTCAAAGGATAATTAGATCAGTGTACTTAATTAATTATCTTAAAATTTTTGAAGATGTCTACAATTTTAAATGTGTTAGCCATAACATGCCAATCTGAAGAATATCAAAGGTGATTTCATGAAAAAATAATGCATTTTTAAAGAAAATTATCATAGCATCATAGTATTAAGACACAGATAAGGCTAAGAAACTTATGAAATTAAGTGAACTGTGTACTCAAATCTAGAAAGATACATTTTGGCAAGATGGTGGAGGAGTAGGAGACCAGGATTTCATCTGATCCCAGGAATTCAGCTGGTTAGGGATCAAACCATTCAGAACACCTACAAACTCAATAGGAGATCGAAGAAAAGAATAGCAACAACTCTCTGAACAGAAAAGCGACCACTTTCTGGAAGGTAGGATGTGCGGAGAAGTGAATCTGAGGCGATATTCGTGAGGATAGACGGCGGGGGAGGGGCCTCCGTTGGCTGCTTCTGGCAAGTGATAGAGTAGCAGAGCACAAAACTGGAACTTTTAGAAGTTGGCTCTGCAGAGGGATGTCGCTCCAGTGGCTAAGTGGGGGGTGGAACACTCACTGGGACAGTGTGGTCTCAGGACCCTCGGGGTCACAGAGAGACCAGGGGTGCTTGAGTGTGGCAGAGCTCCCAGGTATCGGAGCGGGGAAGCCAGCTGCAGAGACGAGCTGAGGAGCGGGCTTTCAGCTCGGTGTTGCCATAAACCGTGATCCGCGGCACAGTCGGGCCACTGCTCTTCCAGCAGGGACGCAACAAGTGGCAGATCCGGGGAGACTCCCCTTCCTCCCCCAGAAGGAGCGGCGCGGGAGCGCACCTCAGGGATCTGCTGGGTTTGGAGACTCCACACAGGGTCGTGTGCCAGAGATAGAAATGCTCGGTCACAGGCCGGGTGAGCATGGAGTGTGGCTGGAGACAGGGGAGATGGGAGTGACTGCTTTTCTCTGGGGGCGCACTGAGGAGCAGGGCCCCGAGTTCTCGGCTCATCGGGGGCAGAGATTGGGAGGCCGCCATTTTCACTCTCATCCTCCAAAGCGTGCAGGGAACAAAAGCTCCCAAGAGCAAACCTGAGCAGCTTACTTAGCCCGGACCGGCAAGGGCGGCTCAATTCCACCTCCAGCAAACACATTTGGGAACCATGGCAACTGGCCCCTCCCCCAGAAGATCAGCAAGAACAGCCAGGCAAGACGAAGTTTACCGATCAGTGAGAATGGCAGAACGCCAGCGCTAGGGGAATACTGCACATAGAATTCATGGCTTTTTTACCATGATTCATTAGTCTTTCAAAGTTAATTTTTTAACTGTCTTTTCTTTTTTTTTTTTGAATTTTTCTTTTTCCCTTTTTCAACCAACATCTTATCAATCCCTTTTTAAAAAAATCGTTTTTATTTTTCATTTTTAGAGTCATATTCTATCCCTTCATAGTAGTTATCCTTATTTTTGGTATGTATATATAAGTTCTTCTCTCTTTAAAATTTTGAGATACAGTTTCTTCTAACAGATCAAAATATACCCTAAATCTCTAGTGTATGGCTTTGTTCTAGTCTCCTGCCTGATCACATTCTCGCCTTTTTTTTTTTTAAATCCTCTTCTTTCTTTTTTCAACCAACTTCTTAATCTTATCAATTCCTTTTATAAAATCTTTTATAATTTTCATCTTTACAGTCATATTCCATCCCTTCATCGTATTTACCCTTATTTTTTACATATATAAGTCTTTCTTTCTTTCTTTCATTCTTCAAGACGGAAAATATCACCTCAACAAAAAGAACAAGAGGCAGTACCGACTGCCACAGACCTAATTAATATGGACATGAGTTCGATGTCAGAAGTAGAGTTCAGAATGATGATTTTAAAGATACTAGCTGGGCTTGAAAAAAGCATGGAAGTTATTAGAGAAACCCTTTCTGGAGAAATAAAAGAACTAAAATCTAATCAAGTCAAAATCAAAAAGGCTATTAATGAGGTGCAATCAAATATGGGGGCGCTAACTGCTAGGATAAATGAGGCAGAAGAGGGAATTAGTGATATAGAAGACCAAATGATGGAAAATAAAGAAGCTGAGAAAAAGAGAGATAAACAACTACTGTATCACGAGGGCAGAATTCGAGAGACAAGTGATACCATAAGGCAAAACAACATCAGAATAATTGGGATCCCAGAAGAAGAAGAAAGAGAGAGAGGGGCAGAAG
>NC_138372.1:145718638-145742465 GCF_054177405.1 Leptonychotes weddellii
GGGGTGGCTGGGTGATAGACATTGGGGAGGGTATGTGCTATGGTGAGTGCTGTGAACTGTGTAAGACTGTTGAATCACAGACCTGTACCTTTGAAGCAAATAATACATTTCATGTTAAAAAAAAAAAGAAGAAGAAGAAGGTAGCAGGAGGGGAAGAATGTAGGGGGGGAAATCGGAGGGGGAGATGAACCATGAGAGACTATGGACTCTGAGAAACAAACTGAGGGTTCTAGAGGGGAGGGGGATGGGAGGATGGGTGAGCCTGGTGATGGGTATTTAAGAGGCACGTTCTGCATGGAGCACTGGTTGTTATACGCAAACAATGAATCATGGAACACTACATCAAAAACTGATGATGTAATGTATGGTGATTAACATAACAATAATAAAAATAAGTAAATAAAAAGATACATTTCTTGGTATAAGGTAAGTATTGTATATCATTATGAATGAAACCAAATACAGAAAAATCCTTTTGACCATGTAAAAATCCCCATGGCTTATGTTGGTTTGGTTAAACTGAATAGGCTTAGAAAATATGCATTGAGCTTAAAATAGCATACTTAGAGTAAAGACGTTGGAGGGCCAAACTTTCTTTCAGTCATCAAAGAAAGAATTGAGTAATACTTTTTAAAGATTTGTTTTTTCTATTATAGATTTAACTACTGTCACCCTTTTGTAAAACTATACTATGTTTCTTATATTCACAGATTGTTAGTAATATTCATTCTATTTAACTAATATTTAGCTTCAAAATTACTCTCAGGTGCCTGGGTGGCTCAGTCAGTTAAATGTCTGACTCTTGGTTTCCACTGAGGTCATGATTTTGGGATTGTGATATAAAGCCCTGCATTGTCTCCGCACTCAGCACTGAGTCTGCTTGAGATTCTCTCCCTCTGCCCTTACCCCACTTGTGCTCTCTCTCTCCTCCCCCAGTCTCACTCACTCTAAATAAATAAATAAACAAACAAAAAATAAATAAAATCTTTAAAAAAATTAAAAAAAATACTTTCATGAGAATGAAAGTATATTTTCCCCCAGAGAGATTCTTTGTAACCTAAGCCATAACAAATCTCTTTCCTCCAGTATTTTTTTACTTTGACTTTATTATGATTTTTAAAAGTATAAGGGTTGATATCTTCTTAAATATTGAGTATTCAATCAGAAAAGAGATAAGCTATAGAGTCAAACCTGCCTTGGCTAAGTTCTTAAAACATGCTTCATTTAAGGAAAAGAGTGTCATGGAGCATTTTGTGTTTAACTTTTGATTTAAACCTGTTAGCAATTAGTTACAGGATAATGACTTTCTTTTTTTATCTTTCTTGTATATGGTATTTGGTATCTGTAATTTTTGAGACTTGTTTTATTTATTTATTTTTATTTATTTTTTTTTTTAAAGATTTTATTCATTTATTTGAGAGAGAGAATGAGATAGAGAGATCATGAGGGTCAGAGGGAGAAGCAGACTCCCCGCCGAGCAGGGAGCCCGATGCGGGACTCGATCCCGGGACTCCAGGATCATGACCTGAGCCGAAGGCAGTCGCTTAACCAACTGAGCCGCCCAGGCGCCCCTTTATTTTTTATTTTTAAATGCTCAATGTTCAATATATGTGAGGTGTCATACTGGGTGGCAATCCACATTTATTGCCTAGTTTGTAGTGTATTAGATCCCTAGAAATCAAAAGCTCACAAAATGGATGTAAATACACAGACAGGGCTCCTAAAATAGAAGCAAAAAAATCTTGCTGAATCAAGAAGGGTTTTGCGAGTTGTTTTTTTTTTAACAGAAACGAAAACGAACTAAAAAAAAAAAAAAAAACAAAACTGTGGATGATTTAAGCAGAAACAAATTTTATTAAGAGAATATTGGTACTTATATAATCAATTGGAAGGATGGATACCTACATTGAGGACAGTGCAGCTAGAAAAAGTATGCCCCAGAAATGGTACAGGTTAGTCACCCTGCTGTCATCAATGAATATTAGTCAAAGAAGCCTGTGCATCAACCTGGACCCCAGATAATATCACTACCTCCAGGTATTCCACCACCTCTTTGTTTCACTCTCTCTTGCTTCAAAGTTTGGGTGAGTACACTTGATTGGTGAGCCTCGGTCATGTGCTTACTAACTATATTCATGGGAGTTACAGACGTGTGTTTGGAGCATTTTCAGATTCTATGATCTAAGAATATTTATAAGGTGGGGGTTTTGCAAACATTGGAAGGGGATTCAGCTAATGAACAGTCAAAAGAATGGCACTTGGTTCTCTTTATAATGAACATCTGTGATGGGATGTTGGTTCTTATGGTCAGATAAGGTTGTGGTAATTGCATAAAATACTATTATATGAAATCTCTCCTTTGGGGAATATCCAGATACTAACTTTCAATTGTTATCATAATAATTAACTATCATGTTAAATATTGAGGGGATAATTAAGATTTCAATCTTCTCAGTTCCTTAATAATAATAAAAGATGATACAATTATAATTCTGAGAATAAAGCAAAAAAAAAATACCTCAAGGGAACCAAAAATGAAAAGGACTGCTAGAATATAAATGAGGTTTGTATGTTATGGCAAAAGCCTGATTATTATGCCAAATAAGATTTGCATTAAAGAGATATATCATATGTTCCAAGTCTTACTAAAGGGAAGAGGACAATTTTTTTTTTCTCTATTCATGGAATTGACTCTGTTAAACAAGTTTCTGCTTTTAAAATATAAATGGAGTTAGTTTCTCTTTGAAGTTGTTCAGTGGTATGCTCTAAACACACTTTCAAAGACTTTTCAGTACTAGGGTCTCATTCTCTCTTCACAAGAAGTGTCCATAGGCGGAAAAGAGGAAGAGAGTTTTGCCATTTTCACAAAGTCTTGCCTAATCCCCAAGTAAAGTCAGAGGTTGCCAGGCCACTGGTCTCAGTAGAGGAGCTGGTTCTCTGCTGCATTTCTTCTAGTACAAGGACACCTCGGTTTACTTAGTCTATCATTTTCAAACTGTGCAGGAATATGGATGCCATTGCCTAGTTACAAACAGTTCTGCTCCATAGTTTGGCCTGAATTTCTTGGAAAAAAAAAATACTGGTAATTAGGGATACCCAAACTCTCCACTGCAGCTCTTGCCTTGTGAGTGTACCCACCAGTGTATGTAAAACAAATAAGAACTGTCAGCATTTCATCAAGTTTTGAACCACACAATTTGTGAATGACTCCACTTCAGAGAATGTTGCGGAAACATTGTACTGTAGCTAATTTGTTGAATTAAAATGAGGTTCTTGTATTAGCAATCCCACATGCAAATGGTAAACTAGCTTTGAATTTAAACAAAGACAATAAGAGGGAGAAAGCTTTTGCCAGCCCCCACACCACATTTTTATTTAGATCTTGCTTTTCCTAAGGCTAATAATAAAACCATGAAATCAGCGTTCTTTTTTTTTTTAAATAGGACTGTATACATTTATTTTCCCCAAGCAAAACAGCAAGTGGTTATTTCCATGCTTGCATATCAATATCATGAATGACTTAAATATATTCCTGTATTGATAGTCAATTGCTTGGGCCGTGCATCAGTTGGAGGCCCGTCAGAAAAAAAGACATCCATCTTGTTTCCTAAAATTGATTTAATTAAATGCACTTTTAAATGTCTACTCTTTATAAAAGGGTATACATTATAGTTTAAAAAATGATGAATTGTTAGAAAGGGTTTCAAGGTAAGAAATCTTAAGTTGAAAATCTGCTTTCAACTCTTAGTGTGTGATATTGCATAAGACACTTATCTGCTCTAAGCTTGAATTCCTAAATTTGTGAAATGGTCTAATACTAATAGTATAATGTGAGGAGCAAGATAGGCTGAATGTTTGGGAGTGCTTTGGAAGCTCCAAAGCACTATGGAAATATTACTATTATTACTCACGCTAAGAGAAAAAATAGATACAGTAGAACTTCAGAAAAATATTACTCTTATCTCCTGCATGCTTATAATGTTCTTCATATGATATATAACTAGATAATAAAGCAAGGGGACTCTGTTGATACAAGGAAAAGCAAGATAATGATTATTGTGGGGAAAATAGAGTCATTGCTTTGAATGCTATTTATTACCTCCTTATATATAATGATATATTTTAAATCTTGAAAAAGTGGGAATATCACAGGAATAGAATAAATGATATGGATTGCCAGACTGGTAAATATAGAGCAGTGTCTCTGTGTCAAGCTATTTGGGTTTCAAATCTTGGATCTGTCACTACATAGACATGCAGCCTTTGCAAAGTTATTTCAGGTTTCTCTGCCTCCATTTTTTTTTTTAATCTGTAAAATGGACATGCTTACAGTTCCTAGCCCACAGAGTTATTTTATAAATGAAATGGAATAATGCAGTTTTAATAAAGTCCCCTCCCCCTGCCCCCAGGACATGGTACATAGGACTCAATAAATGTTATTTTTTATTATTATCATATCTATGCACTTAATATCACTCAAATATCTGTTTAGTTTTCTGGCTACCTTATTTTTTTTTCAAATTAGTCTTTATATCTTATGATATATATATAAATTGTCTTTGTATTGGCTTAAAACACAAATGCACAGTTTCTTTGTAGTGGTCATGTTTTTAGTTTTTAAATTTCATTCTTTTTCTCTTTTTTTCTTTTTTATTTCTCTTCCTTCCTTCCTTCCTTCCTTCCTTCCTTCCTTCCTTCCTTCCTTCCTTCCTTCCTCCTTCCTTCCCTCCCTCCTTCTGTTCTTCCTCCCTCCTTCCCTCCCACCCTCCCTCCCCTCTGTATATATATCTCTCTTATAAAGGCCTGACAACTGTGTGTGATGTAGTGGAAAGACATTTTGCATAAGAAATCTGGCTTCAAATCATGGTTTTCAACAACCTTAGACTCTCAGCTTTTTCACCTGTACTATGTGAGAAAAAAAAATTCCCATTTTTGAAAGAATGTATGTAAACTGCCTGACAGATAACATTCTGAAAATAGTAGCTATTAGAACTATTAATTTTCTTTCTGTGTTTAGAACATTTGGACTATTTTTCTGATTGTTCCAAAGTTAGTCATCACATGTTACCATATTGAACACAGGGATAGGTATGCTTTTAGAACTTGTATAATAGGTTGCCCATTAGCATTGGTTGTAAGGGCTTAATATGTTGGTATAATCAAGACACTGCAGAGGCCTGTGCTATCTCTTCTGCTTGGGGAGATTTTTACTCAGAGTTGTAGCATACTGGATCTTGTGCCTAGGCCTCCAGAAGGCAGCTTCTTTTGAAACAATCAGACATTTCTTAGGGGAGTATATGATGGTGTAACCTAGTACTATTGCGGCAATATGGAGCCTTTTATGACATTTGTTGTCTATTTAAACTGCATCTAAGTAACATTTATCATGGCCTTCAGAATTTTCTTTCTAGGTGATGGAAAGATCCCCATGAGTCAACAAAGGATGCTTTTGAAAATCTTTGCAAACTCTTCACTTTAGTATTCCTGTGGACCCTGTCAGCTGCTATTTGGTAACTCTGAAATACCATGGGATATAGTTTACTGAGCATGTTATAGAGGTAAATATCTTCTTCATTTGTGAGGGCTGGCAGCCATCTGAACCATGCCACAAATAACCAGAGCAGTGACTTCTGATAATAGAGCTTCTATTTTAGATTCCATTTCACAATAATGAATCTGACCTCTTGGATTCTCTCAGGAAATAAATGCAGTTCAGCTGCATGAGGAAAAATGCATTTTATGGCCATACTCAGTAGTTGACATAGACTAACTACCCATTCACAGTACTGCTTTAAAGCCTTTATTCATGGTTTTTCATTGCAGAATTACAATTTTAGAAAATGGAGAATAAGCATATGATCCTAGCTTCAAGGAAACCCTCCAAGCCTGTGATCTAATAGCAATGTGCAAATCTTCTTTAGCCTACTTCAGTATGTCTCATTTAAATTGATGTCCAAATAGTTTTGGGCACTTTTAAATACAATGTTATAAACATTTAAAGACACAGTAGAACTATCTAGAAATAATATTTCTTATAGAGATAAAACTAAAAGGGAAAAAATAAAAATAAATTGCAGTTAAGATAATGCTTGTCTTTACTGTAGTTAAATCACGTAGAGAAGATACATGAGGTAGTTAGAAAGCAATGGGCAACTAATATCCTATTACTACTGCTACTGAGTCACAAGTATTTGGTAAGGTCTTGACCTATGCAGGACGCTCTAAAAGCATGTTCTAAACTGAAAGATATGCAAGGGAGAAGGTCTATCTTTCGTACCTTAGGAATTTATATTTTCATTCACAATAGTGTTTTCAACTGTAATGTCTGATTTATGAAAGTGTTTGAATTAATTTGCTATTCCAGGCTAGGAAGATATGGACTATATTTTTGCATTTATTTCTGGATCTACTTCTTGTGATGGACTTCATTTAGATTCATTTCCATTTGATAATACATGTAGGGATGAGCTCATTCTTATGGATTCAGGAAAGTTTTCATTGAATGAAAGCATTTAGATTTAATCACTAATGAAAAGTAAATCTGAAAAGAAGGAAAGACATTTCTCTTTCTTATTGAATGGGGTCCAGTGGTTTCTTGAGTAACAGTCTATTACTCTGACAACAGATTCAACTTCCTGTCATTCTGAGATCAAAACTGCAATGTTCTCTATATGATTACTAGCTCATCTGTGGCTATTGTGATAGGAAAATTTTTGTGTTCATTTATTACAAAACACTTCGTGCAATGCTTCCAAAAGTATCAAGTAGGTTTCTCTGACATCTTGGTATTATGTCTGTGGGAAAATATGTGCTTACATTGAAAGTTTCTCTATGGAACAGTGCTGGTGTTGGATGCCCTTACCACTTGAGTAGGCATCTTGTAACAGAGAAGAGTAGCAAGTAAAGGATGGGGTTAGTTTGGGGTCAGCACCTTGGAGAGCTCTTAGAAAGGATTTTAACATTGTCCTGTGTACACACACACACACACGCATACACACACATATATATATACATATACACATTTACATACATATATACACACAAACATACACAGATGGCATGTACATATAAATATACAAATGTAAATATATACATATTTTATGTATATTTATACATTTGCACAGATATAAACATACACATATAATATATTTATGTATTTGCAGATAGACACACAAATTTTAGATGGATTCAGTGTTAGCAAGGACTTCACTGTGGAATTATTAATATGTGATGATTTCAACTGGGCTGAGGTAATGTTTTACTCTTCACCAAATTATGTCCCCAGGATAAAACAGTGTATAACTTGATGGCTCTTTATTTAAAGCAGTGATGCTTCTAGATACATGTTCCCCTTGAAAATCTATTATGATAATAATCATATTCACTAGACTTTGTAGTGATCCTACTGTATTCCAACCAATATGCTAGGCTAGGTATTTTATATAAAAATTATATGGAATCCTCACAATTGCTAAGTAGACACTATTATTGACATTCTAAAGTGTAGAAAACTGAGGTCTAGATAATTTGAATGATGTGTGCAGGATCACTTATGAAGCAATTTGTGGCATGATTTAGACCCAGATACATCTGGTTATAGAATCCATGTTCATTATACTACTCTGGGATTTGTCATTTGTCTTTAAAATTTTAATGTCATATTGTTTGGTCATATCTCTTTTCTCTTTGGGAGCTGGATGAGTGGCAAAAACAATTAACAAATTTTCTGAGATTAATTTGGTAGAGCTGCTATATAATTCACATCACTGAAGGAAAAACAATGCCAGTAGCCATAACACACCCCTGTGGGTGAGTAAATTGGTGCATTACAGATATTTAGTGACAATCTGGCAAAGGAGCCATACTGACTACTGAGAAGTCCAGTGATCTTCCATTTGTTTAATTCTTCTTTTATTTCAACCATCTGAGAGTTGTAAGGGACCACCCATGCTGATTTGCATAGAAGAGTTGCTGTAGTAACCTTTGAGCACGTTACTACAGGCAACCTATTAACTGTAACCTTTATTTTTATGAGAGCAATACACTTTATATGTTTTATAGGTTATGAGAGTTATGTGTCACATATGTCCTCAAGGTGTTTGACTGTATTATGAAGTCAGAATAGTTTAACTTTGAAATTACAGTCTCTTATGAAAGATTTCTATTTTTGAGAAAATAAAAAAATGATGACTTTATTTTTAGTTTAGACTATTAGAGAATGTGACCAAATATGACATTATTGCTATTTATATGCCCTAGGAATGAGCATACCATTAGGATTTTTTCTTTTTCAATTTTTCCAATTTAGTGGAATGTTATTGCCTTCTGCCACTTTTCAACACTATCATCATAAAAATCAAGTGAAGAATTGAATTTTGAGCTTTATAATTCAAGCAAAACAAATGCATTTTGGTCTCTTATCTGCATATTTTAAAAATTCTCAGTTTTTCACTGCATTTTAATGGTGTATAGTAGATAAGCTATAGTTAAATGTAATAAAATTAGTTGATCTTCTATAAGCCCACCTTTTCATCAGAATTCCCCAAATCATGTACTAATTAATGCTTATTCGTCAGGATTCTGTCATCTAAATGTAAATAAGCTTCAGATAGATCTAAGAACCAATGGTCTTCTTCCTGTCTCCCAGAAATGAGAGGACAATTTCTCCTATCTTTGGGCTTTGGTTATCATCTGCCTCCTGCGTGGAGTACCCTGGTCACTCAACTTCACTTTCCTGTTTATCCTTCAAGTATCAGCTTGAGTCCCACCTTTTCAGGCAAGAGTTCCATTAACCAGTACTCTTCACCTACTCCACACTTACATAGTACTTACAATCTTTAATATTCATTTGTACCTCTATGCTTGGAAGTCTTGGAAATATCAGACTGTAGAAATACTAAACCAAAAATTCACTATCAGTTTGAGAGAACCTTATCTGAAGTATATTAAAAGTAGAGACTATGGACTCTGAGAAACAAACTGAGGGTTCTAGAGGGGAGGAGGGTGGGATGAGTTAGCCTGGTGATGGGTATTAAAGAGGGCACGTATTGAATGGAGCACTGGGTGTTATACGCAAAGAATGAATTATGGAACACTACATCAAAAACTAATGATGTGGGGCGCCTGGGTGGCTCAGGTGGTTAAGCGACTGCCTTCGGCTCAGGTCATGATCCTGGAGTCCCGGGATCGAGTCCCGCATTGGGCTCCCTGCTCGGCAGGGAGCCTGCTTCTCCCTCTGACCCTCCCCCTCTCATGTGCTCTCTTTCTCTCTCATTCTCTCTGTCTCAAATAAATAAATAAAATCTTTAAGTAAAAAACAAAAACAAAAAAACTAATGATGTAATGTATGGTGATTAACATAACATAATAAAAAAAAAAGTACCGTTCTCATTGTTGAGATCTATACCTTGTTGCTTCTATTCCTAATGTGCATGGAAGATTTAAACCCAAGTGCCCTTTGTTAATGCAAGTCAGGTTGAATAACTGTATGTCCAAGTTTCTTGCTCTTGATTCTTTCTGAAGAAGTCTCTGCTAGGGTCTAGATCCTTACCCTGTTTCTTCTAATTTCCTAAGGCACCTGGCCACTTACCAATCCCACTCCCTACCTCTGGTCACACATTCTATAAACCTGATTTGGATCTCCTTGCTACAGGAATTGCACTAAATGATACTCTATATTACTGGATATTTCACTTTCAACTGATCTCTTGGGTAGTGAAGCTAGCCGAGAAGCTAGCCGAGTGAAGCTAGCCAAGGTATGAATAAACTTGGATTGGCTGGCTTAGACTCTTCATTCTATACTGAAAGTTTCTAGGCCTCCATTATGTTTATTTGGTCCATCACCCCAATTTTCTGTTCAGGTTCTTTCTTTCTCCTCACCATTTATGTCAAGCAGAGAAGCAGGAAAGAATTACAGGAGACAGGCTGGCAGGGGCTAGAATAGGGCATTTGATGGTCATTTGGGCCCTGGTATCGCAGCTTGGATTAGGGCTATTGCTCAGGCCCCAGGAGTTGTATTTGCCAAATAAAGACACCCTCCTGGCCTTAGGATGTGAATAGGAACCAGTCAGTGTATGCAAATAGAATACAGGCACTACTTATCAAGTATAAACCCATCTACAGAGGGTGACACAGTCATGGGGTTCAGAACAGGCAGGGAAAACTGTTCTGGCAACACTTTATATGACCGTGGTCAACATAGGGCACACACAGATTTTCATGTCAACCTAATAGAAGAGAGGATTAAATAGGAGAGGAACTCAGAGGTTAACACTGAGGCATTATGTTGCTGAGATGATGATTTTTGATTACTCAGGTCCTCTGATTACAGTTGCTTGGAGAACCAGAAAGGACTAAGTCAACAACACTGACTTTCAAAAAAGGTGAGTATGACATAGATATTGAGTATCTCTTTGACTGATTAATATTACCATTTTATTGTTAGTGGAGATTTTTTTCTTTCACATTTATATACACTTGTTTATATTTATGTTCACATAGAATTGTTTTGTGTTATATAGTAAACTTTTATTATTCAAATGACTTAGATTCCTGCCAACCCTAGAACTATATGCAGGAGAACATAAAGGATTATTTGGTGGGGATGATATAAATATAATCAACTCTCAACTATTTAGGAACCCTTAGATATTTTCCCCTGTGTCTAACAGCTAGTCATTTTCCCAAACCTATTAAATGAGTATATCCATGTATTATAAATAACATTTTTTATGATTGTATTTGGTAAGTTCCTCATGATTCATGATTTTTAAACCTGCATGATTGCTATAATGCTGGTCTGATGATTATTTTATACCACTAAGTTTTGAGAGTATTCTGCAATTCCCTAAAACTCTTCATGATTCCCTTAAAATCCTGTTTCTTTAAAATATTAATTTAAATAAAAATAAATAAATAACTAAATTTATGTATTCTTGTGATAGATACCGCCATTTTGGTTTTCTTTCATCCTGCATACATAGCTTCATATTTTAGAAATATCACAGACATATGCACATTCATTTTTAATGGGAAAATCTGGGGTTAGGAAACATTACCATTTTTTTACATAAATCTTAATCAAATTAAAAAACAGTGCTAGGCAAATAATAATAATGGGAAAGAAGTAAATGTTTTATTTGGTTCCTCTTTTTTTGAGTTACCACTGTATTGTATATCAAAGCACACTTACCTGTATTTGGGAGTTAACAATCATATGCTATGATTAAGCAAATTCAGAAGTTAGTATTTATTTCATTCTTCCTTTGGTTTCTTCCTTCCATCTCTCTGGATTTTTCTTTAAGAGTAAACATTTTATTTGTTCATATTTTTGCATGAGTGAGAGGTGGGAAATGGTCTCAAAGGCACATTTTATTCTGCAAGGTTAATGGAAGAAAGAAAGGCTCTGGAAACTTTATTTTTCCAATGAATCAGAGATGAAATATTTGTTGGAAACCCTAAACTTGTCTCTACTTTGCACTAGTTAAATATCATACAATTCTCAACCTGTATTCTTTCATTTACATGGACATAAAGAATGGGCTTTACTGTTATTTATTCTAGCGTAACTGAAACTTTATATCCAGTCAACCTCCCCATTTTCTAGGCCCTGGCAACCCTATTGTATTCTCTGCTTCTATGAGTTTGGATTCATGCACTATTTGTCTTGTGACTGGCTTATTTTACTTAGCATAATGTCTTCCATGTTCATCCATATTGTCACAAATGGCAGGATTTCCTTTTCTTGTGGCTGAATAATATTCCATTATATGTATATACCACATTTCCTTTATCCATTCATCTGTCAGTAAATACTTGGATTGTTTCCATATCTTGGCTATTGTGAATAATGCTACAATGAACATGGGAGTACAGATATTTCTTCAAGATCCTGATTTCAATTATTTTGGATGTATATTCAGAAGTAGGATTGCTGGATCATATGGTAGTTTTATTTTTGATTTTTTGAGGAAACTCCATACTTTTTCAATAATGGTTACACCACTTTATATTCTTACCAATAGTGTATAAGTTTCCAATTTCTCCATATTCTTACCAACACATTTTTTTTTCTTTCTGGTAATAGCTATCCTAACTAGTGTGAAGTAGTATATCATTGTTGTTATTTGCATTTCCCTGATGATGAGTGATTTTGAACATCTTTTTATAACCTATTGGCCTTTAGTATGTCATCTTTGAAGAAATGTCTCTTCAAATTATTTGCCCATTTTCAGTCACTTGTTTTGTGGCTGTTAAGTTGTAGGAGTTAGGTAACAATATGGTACTGTGCACTTCAGAACTTATTAAGAGGGTAGATCTCTTGTAAAATGTTCTTAACACAAAAAAGCCCCAAACAACAAAGGGACACAAAACACTGGAAAGTGTTGGAAATATATATATATATATTTCCTTGTTTGTGGTGATGGCATAATGGGTGTTTGCGTATGTCTAAACTTATCAAACTGTACACATTAAATGTGTGATTATTTGTATATCAATATAACTCAGTAGAGCTGTTAAAAATGAATAAGGGTAATTATTAAAGGATGTTAAGATGAAATGAGCTTTGAAAAGAAATTCAGTTAAATCTCATTAACTTGGAGCCAATTTGGAATGTTAGACAATTTTGTTCAAGAATGAAGTGTGGTTGAGGTGTTCCTTAATTTTTTTGAAGGACAAATTATTGGTTTGGTATTATAACTGCATGAATGTGTTAAGTATTCTTCCTTCCAACTGCATTTAAAATGTTCCATTCATTACTATTTTTTCTTTTCTTTGTTCATAACAATCTCCAATTAGTAATAACAATGATAACAAACAAACTGTATTGGATTGAATAATGTTTCCCCAAAACTCATGTGCTTCCTGAAACCTCAGGATATGACCATTTTTGGAGATAAGGTCCTTGTATATGTAATTAAGATGAGTTTAAGTTAAGATGAAGTGATACTGGAGAAGTGTGGGCCCTTAATCTATGACTGATGTCTTTATATGGAGAGAAAGAGAGACACAGAGATACACAAGGAGAATGCCATATGATAATGGAGACGTAGATTGAAGTGATGAATCTACAAGCCAAGGAATACCAAAGATTGCTATCAACACCAGAAGCCAAGAGAAAGGCATGAAACAGATTCTTCCTTAGAGACTAGTAGAAACAGATTGGAATGGTGGATTCAGGGGCTGGGGCCTGGGAGAAATGGGGAGATATTCGTCAAAGCATACAAACTTTCAGTTATAAGGTGAAAAAGTTTTGAGGACTCTTAGGTGCACCATGGTGATTATAATTAACAACAGTGAATTATACAGTTGAAAGTTTCTGAGAATAGATGTTAAATGTTTATCACCACACATACAAAAGGTAAATATGTAGTTGATGGAGGTGTTAAGTAATGCTATTGTAATTATTTTGCAATATCTAAGTGTATGAAAGCAACATGTTGTACACCTTACAATTATACAATGCTATATGTCAATTATATCTCAATAATTCAGGAATATAAATAGAGACAAAGCGTAATCTTAGATCCTGATTAGTTCACTGTCGATTATGGGGGACAGACTTGTAATGAGATAAGGACAATAGAGTATCATATGTGCTGGCAAAGAGGTAAGCACAGGCTTTAATGGAAGCCCATAGAAGGAACTTCTTAATCCTCCTTGTGTGAGCAAAGATTTGCTTGACATGGTAATTAATCTCAAATTAATCTTAAAGAATTATCAGTTGTTAGAAGTAAAAGGTAGACAGGAGAGCAAGAAAGTAAATCAAGTAGAAGAAATAACATGTGCAAATGTCCAGAGTAACAAGGGCTCATTTTGACAATTGCAAAATATTTTATTATGACCACAGCCTGAAGTAAAAGGAATAGAATGATGGAATAAGGCTAGAGTGATTATCAGGGTACAGATCAGGGAAGGCCTTTTGTGACACATTAAAGAGTTTGAACTTTACCCTGAGAGTACTGGGGAACTGGTTAGCATTTTAAGCCTGAAATATCCTGCTCAGATTTGTCATTTAGAAGAATCACCCTGGCTACACAATAGATAATGGATTTGAGACAGGCAAGACAGAAGGCAGAAAGATAGTTAAGAGGTTGTTATAATAATTCATACTAGAGAAAATAGTGGCTGGAATTGAGATAGCAGCTGCATGGATGGAGAGAAATGGCTATATTCCCCTTATACTGAGAAAATAGAATATTTAGACTTTTCTAATTGATTTGATTTGAAGGGTGGAGGTAGGTAAGCAGGCAGGCATGATTCCCAGGTGTCTGGTTAGACATTAAGGCTGCCATTCACTAAGTTAGGGAATACAGGAGAAGAAAATTGTGAAATAGTTAATTGAGATAAATCTATAAGAAATAAAAAAGAAATATTATACAGCTATTAAAAATCATAGACTATGTACTAGTACTATGTACTAATAAGAAATTCGTGCTACTAACTTAAGAAAAGCAGGATGTAAAATTTTACATGCATTATGATTATGGCTAAGTAAAATATACAAAGAAAAATAATATAGGGAAATAAAAGAAAATGCTAAAAATGATTATATTAGAGCATTGGAATTTTTATTTTCTTTTATCTATTTTATAATTGTTTATATGATTATGTTGGTTTCATAATGGAAAATGTTCTAAGAATAAAACATTTAAAAATAATTGATCAATCTAACATAAAACCAAGGTAACATAAATAAAATATTAAAACTAGTAAGTCTAATTTCCTGATTTCTAATGTTTATTATGTAAAATATAATTCCTACCAGGTTTTATAACATATTTTGATAAACTGAAATTAGTGACTTTTTGACAATTGAGTTGAGATGAAAAATTAGAGGCAAACCATATCTCTAAGAAAGTTCTCTGTTCATTATCTACACTAGGAACAACTTCCCAATGGCGATAACTAAAAGACAGATGAAGATAACTAGTGCTCAGTCATCTTTCCTAGGTTGAGGAATTAAAGAACCTTTTTCCATTATGGACTGAAAAAAATGATCTATCAGGGAATTTTTATAATGCTTAACATAAATATTCTGAATTCTTCTTGCTAAATTGGAATCAAGAAATTGAAGTATTTAGACCTACTTTTATCTACTTCTTCATTGTAAGACAAGTACTATACCTTATGTATAGATAACTGACCAAAATGCATTCCCTCATGTAGTAATTGTAAATTCTATTACTCAAAAACATTTTCAGGTCTAGTGGGTGGCTTAGTCAGCTAAGCGTCTGACTCTTGATCTCAGCTCAGGTCTTGATCTCAGGGTTTGTGAGTTCAAGCCCCTGATTGGGCTACATGCTGGATGTGGATCCTACTTAAAAAAAATCAAAAAACAAAAAACATTTTCTTAACAAAACTAATTCTCTCACAAACTTGTATTTTTGTAAATTCAGATTTTAATACATTCATTTAGAGCAGACTACATGAAAATTTTAATACATTCAGAATATTTATTGATTGGATGTTTTGTAAATGAATTAACCATAGGATTTCTTTAAATGGCCAATTTGGATCAGACCTTTATTATGTCATTTATTTTACCCTAAATGTGGATATTTCTTTGGAACTTTCTTGGAAAAGACCAAGTATGAGAAGGATTTTTATTCAAAGTTGGCACAGATTTACCTGGTTCTGGATACACTTATGCTCCAGAAGGCTGAGAACTCTGGTTGTAATTGTTAAAATGATAATAGTAGATAACACTTACAGGCACTAAATGCTTTATTATATCAAAAAGTTTTACCTCCACAATAACTCTAAGACTGTAAATGGCCTAGTTTTAAAAATAGAGAAATAGAAGCCCAGAAAGTTTTAACCAGTCAATCTAGGCCATACACCCAATAAAACAGCCAGGATTTGAAGTAGTAAATATGGCTCTAGCATCTGTACCCTCAACCACTGCATGTTGCATCTTTTGTACAAATTATGTCTTCTCATTCAGGTTGACAAATTTTGCAGACTTATGTGTCAATGTGAGATGAATTCAATTTCTTCAATATATGAAGTAGAAGTGTGTGTGTATATATATACATATATATGTATTTCATTTAAAGTCCAGATAATTGTCAAACAACTTAGATTTGGTTTGAATTTCAAAGTAGTTTCCCACTTCACATTTTAGAAAATGCGTACTCTTTAAAATTTATTCAAAGCTCTTAAACATGTAATGTTATAATGCATAACACACTCTTTTTAAGTGTCTTGCTTGATATTGTAAAATTTATTTTAAAAAATTGAAGCCATGTTATTCATCATGTAGTCATACAAATGAAGTCTAATGACCCATTTTGTGCATGGCATGATTTGTCACTTTTCTTATTTTATTTAGACAAGGAATGCTATGCATTTCTATGATGGTATCTGCCTTACCTTTGAAAGATACAAGGATAAATTGCAATTAAAATTCTCAGTAGAGAATTCTCGGTAGAAAAATGTACAGGCTATACTTCATATGATAATCATAGGTCCTAATTTAAATTTACTTTTAAAATATAGGTTCAAAAAGTATTTTTGCCTAACACAGGATGTGGTGTACTTTTCAAAATTCTGATTTTTAACTATTCCTTTTGCTAAACTTTTATTTTCTGTCCCAGTGAGATATTTTCCTGGGAATCAGAGGGATATTGAAGAAAACAAATTGAATTTTCATAGATAAAATAAATAAAAATGATTATTTTAAAACTCATCTACAAATAATGTCCATACAGATTCAAGTATAATTAATAAAAATCATCTTGCCCTTCCGTGTTAAATGTTTGAAAGAAATTTGTTAAAGGATTTAAAAATACTTGAAAGATTTTCCATGTCACATTAATGCTTACTGGCAAGTTTATCACTTTTTTTCTTTATGGGATTCTTTTTTTTTAATTGAAATATAGTTGATACACAATATTAAATTAGTTTCAGATGCAAGTTGACAACTCTACACAGTATGCTATACTCAGTGGAAGTACGGCTACCATTTGTCACCATATGACACTGTTATAATCTCATTGACTATATATCCTATGCTATACCTTTCGTTACCCGGGCTTATTCATTTTGTAACTAGAAGGCTGTATGTCCTAATACCCTTCACCCACTTCTCCCATCTCCACCCCCTCCATTCTAGCAACCACCAGTTTGTTCTCTGTATTTATGGGTCTTTTGTGTTTGTTTCATTGTTCATTTGTTTGGTGTTTTTAGATTCTACTTATAAGTGAAATCACATGATTTTTGCCTTTGTTTGGCTAATTTCACTTAGCATAATACCCTCTAGGTCCATCCATGTTGTTGCAAATGGCAAGATCTCATTCTTTTTTATGGCTGAGTAATAGCCCATTGTGTGTGTGTGTGTGTGTGCATGTGCATGCCCAAGTGTACCATATCTTCTTTATCCATTTATCTATTGATGGACACTTAGGTTGCTTCCATATCTTGGCTACTATAAACAATGATGCAATGAACATAGAATGTGGCAGGTACAGGGTTATTCCTGTTATCCGTTCTCCCCTTAGGAAATGGGTCTCCAGTTTTTGACTGAATTCATGGCTACCCATAATAAAAATTAAACTCATAGGTGTCTACTGAAACTAAGAATGGCCATGTGATTATATGCTGGCCAAGAAGATACAAAAAGAAGCATACATACTCCTTCTGCTTTCCCCTTTCCCATTGGCCAGAATATTTACATGTAGTTGAGTCATCTCAAATCATAAAAATGAGGACAACATTCCATGATGGAACAAAGAAATGAAAGATACTGGATTCTTGGCATCATGAAATCACCACATTCGTGATGGAATATTTGCACCCAAAGAGCTAAAATTCTGTCTTGTTGAATCAACTATTATTTTAGGTCTCTGCTAGAGTAATCAAAGCTATAGCATAATTTGTAGCTATTTAGCTAAAGAGACTATGCTCTTGTTAATGAGCTAACTTCTGTATCTCATTTCTCATTCACCAATTATTCCCCTTCTAAAGTGAAACCAGGGGCGCCTGGGTGGCTCAGCCGTTAAGTGTCTGCCCTCGGCTCAGGTCATGATCCCAGGGTCCTGGGATCGAGCCCCACATCAGGCTCCCTGCTCTGCGGGGGGCCTGTTTCTCCCTCTCCCACTCCCCCTGCTTGTGTTCCTGCTCTCGCTATCTCTCTGTCAAATAAATAAATAAAATCTTTAAAAAAAATAAAGTGAAACCAGGAATAAATTTTATATATTATATATATAATATATTTTATATTAATTATATTTTATTTAATATTAAATATGTATTATATATATTTTTTATTATATATATATATTTGTGTATAATTTACCATGAAAATGGTTTTAAGTTGTCATTAGGCAGGAGATACAGAAAGTGAAATTTACTTATTTATTACTGTCATTCAAATTAACTGACAAATACATAGAAACAGATGGTCTGGATGGCAAAATACAAATTATAACCTTTAAATCCAGATATTTTATGGTCTTAATAAAATGTTAATGTTAATAACATAAATAAGAATATGACATCCTAAATTTTATGGCTCCTGCTCAGAACTCTTCTCTCAGACGCTCACATGTTTCATCAGAAGAATAGAGAACGCATTGATCAACACTTCTATTACTAGATTTTAAGTCATATTCTGTTAATAGGTAGTTAGAGAATAAAAATAACAAGAGCTCTAGAACTAAGGTTTCTTTATTCCTAATCCAGGATTCTTTCTGATTATACTAGGTATAGATAAAGTAATTTGCCTTTAAGAATATTTTCTTTTTTCATCTACACTTTTGTAATACCTGGTGCCTTTAAGTGTTTTGTAACTACTCTGATATCACTTTTTAAATGTTGAATTGGGAAGCTTTTAGTTCAGTTAATGGTAAGATTCATAACTCACTGTAGATAACTTCATATAAATTTTTTTTTGTTAATTTAATATTTCTAGTATAATTTAATTACTATTTACTAATTCACTGAAAACCCATGTCTTTGGGGTTCCTGGACCCAATTCCAATGTGTTCATGGAGGCTTCCTCATAACAACAAGCAATTCTTTGATACCCTGCTGTTTTCTACTCAATTCTCAGGTAAAGTTTTAAAAAACCTTAAGAAGTTTTTTTAAAAAAAAACTGAAAAAATTCTCAGTCCCACAAGACCACGCTTTACTTATCTCAAGCCCAGGTTGTTACCTGTACTTCTGACAGACTGGCTGTAAATCAGGGGCTCCCATGATCTTGCCCTTGAGTTTGATTAATTTGCTAAAATAGTTCACAGAATTCAGGAAACCAAGTTACTCACTAGATTACAGATTCATTACAAAGAATATTAAAGGATATAAATCAACAGCCAGATGAAGAGATACAAAGGACAAGGTCCCAAACAAAGAAGCTTCTTTCCTCATGAAGTTTGGGAGCTAGCACAGTGGCACATGGAAGCATTTGGGTTCCCCAACCTGAAAGCTCCCCAAACCTCCTACTTGTGGGTTTTTGTGGAGGCTTCATTACATAAGCATGACTGATGAACTCATTGTCCATTGGTGATTGATTCAATCTCAAGCCATTCTCCCCTCCCCGGAAATCAGGGGATGGGGCTGGAAGTTGCAACCCTCCATCCATGGTTGATTCCCCTGGCAAGCAACCCCCATCCTTGGAGCTTCCTAAAAGTCACCTTCGTTAACATAGACCTAGTTGTATTGGAAAGGGGCTTGTTATGAATAACAATACACCCATTTCACCTTTATGGCTCTGAAGTGTTTTCAGGAACCAAGAACAAGAGACCAAATATGACAAAAGATGCTTTAATCGCTCTTATCACTTGGGGAATTCCAAGGGTTTGGGGAGCTGTGAACCAGGAAATGTGGATGAACACCAAATACATATGTGAAATGTATTTTGGTCATCTGAATGACCAAACATATATTGTTTATAAATCACAATATCGCAGTCCACCGCTGGTCTTTGAACAAAAAATGGTAATACCTGTCACAGCACTTACACTTGGTGTAGCACCTATAGGACAGATAGAGCAATAGTACAAGCAAAATATGTCTAACATTTGGAGAAGCCTTGTAGGATACATTGAAAGAACCTCATTTGTCCTACAAAACCATTACAAACAGTTATATATTCTACTAGTTTATTCTTTCTATCTCCTGCTGCTCGTACCTTATGATAATCTGAACGAACAAATGTATTTCTTATAAAACACAATATCACACCATGTAATGGTAATGATTTATAACCTGATTCCTACAGGTAAAGATGCATTTCCAAGCATTATGGAACTGCAAAATTCTTCAATTTTATATATCTTCATTGTAAGATATAATGCTGACACTTGGGCATAGCAACAGCATAGTTCCTTCATGATTTGGTCTCTGCTTACTCTTCCAGTTTTTTTTCCTCTCAGGCATTCTGTTTGATGCTGTAAGTTTCAGAGATATCATACTATTTTTAGATGCTTAAAGTTGAAATATTCTGTCATGTTTTCACGTAGTGCTTTTGACTTAACATGGGTTCCAGTGTCACTGTCTGTGGACTTCCCTGACTCCTGTAGGGGCCAAAGGCAGGCTGCCCCAAGATGGACCATTTTGGCAAAAGGATCATTTTTTTGAGTTAAAAGCAATCAAAACCCAGCAGATTCCAGAAAAGTCCCTTACCTGTCCCTCAACTGCCTAAAAAGAATTTAGATGGAGAAAGAAAGGTCCAGGAAGAGAGCTATCACCATAGAGAACTACATTATTATATGAACTAGATATTGTAGACAGGGAGGAATCTAGCAAGGCCTGTTTGATCAAAGCCCTCTATGTCCCATAGTTTCTGGATGGCCCGGAAAACATTTGTTTACCAAATGTTCACTCTTTTACATCTGTTTGTAAATTACATTCCTTCCCTTTGGAGAGCCAGACCCCTACCTCCTTCGTAGTTCGGGATGACATATATACCTCATTTTGCCTGACTGTCTTTAGAATTTCATGTCTGTGTGGATTCCCCATATGTATGAAATTAAATTTGACTTCCTCTAGCTAATCTGCCTCATGCCAATTTGATTCTTAATCAGGCTAGAAGGACCTTGAAGTGCAGAGGAAATTCTTCCTCTTGAAACTCCCATAGGAGGACTCAGGGACTCTTCTCTAATGTTTCCACTTTACCTTCTATTTATCTACATTATAACTCTTATTACTTTGATGTAATTGTTCATTTGTACACATCTGTCTCTCCAAAGTATTTAAATTGGATGAGGATAGGAGTCTTACTTTTATATATATTTTCATTATTTTAATCTTATATTATAAAGATTAATTTGCACTAACTTTAGAAAGCTTGTCTAACATAGCCAACATAACTCTTTTGATGCATCAAATGATGATCTATGTTTTGCTAATAATGCCTAACAGGTATTTTATCTTAAGTTTTAACCACAGAGCATAAAATAAAATAATAATTCTTTCATTTTATGAGTATTTTATTAAATGACTTTTTTTAAGTTTTAAAATAATTCTTCTTTTCATAAAGGATTCATGTTGCTAGGTACCAGTCTACAGCCTTATGTTTCCTGGGTCATTGGCTATTTTTCCTTCTATTAATATTTCAGTTAAGGAATTTTTTTCCTGTTATTTGGCATAATTTCATCATGCCACAATCTTAATGTAGAAATTCTTTCAAACATATCTATCTCTACTTCATTTTCCTTAAGAAAATGAAGGAACTTAAATAGCCAGGACATGCATGGTATCACTTGATTTCAGTGATTCACAGGCTTAATTCCCATTCAGGATAAAATAATATGTTTATCTTTTCCAGTGTCACATCATGAGAAAAGCACATGATTTTTAGACTCTACATTCTTTAAAAGCAGGACCACTTTAGGAAACAAGTACATGACTTTTCAAAAGAGGTTCTGCCATAAAAAAACATTGTCTGTGGAAATTACTTTGCATTATCTGCCCCAGAACCCTAACATTTAGTGTTCCTATGCTGTTTTTGTTTTATTTTGTTTTGTTTTGTTTTTTGTTTTTGTTTTGTTTGTTTTGTTTTTTGCTTTTGGATCTGCCCCCAGCTCTGAATCCTCTTTTTCTCTCAAGCCTGCAGTGCCTATGACTCAATGGCTATGAAATAGTAATAGGTAACACTCCTACATTTTTTTCTATGTGGCAGTTTTAAATCTAACACTTTAGTTATGGTAGCTCACTTAATTCCAACAGTTATATCAGGTATATGGAATTATTGTCCTATTTTACAGGTGAGAAAACTGAGGCACAGAAAAATTATATATTGTCCAGGGTTGCATAATTAAACAAATTTTGGAGTTGAGACTAGATCACAGAAATCATCACTATCTTCATCATACCCTATCCTACCTCTCTATAAGTGAGTGATACATGTATGAAAGTGGGTAAAAGAGGTAACCATCCTGTTACCAGCTTCATAGTTGAATTCCTATTAGTTGCATATAAGGCTTTGGAAAAAATAAATAGTTTATAGCATATATACTGGAGTAGCTAATGGAATTGAAGGTCAGTTAAAAACAGAGACATAAGACTCCTCTGGGACTATGCTAGTAGGATTCAGAGACCTCTTCTCTCTTGAGTGCAAGTGACTCAACTCCAGTGACATCAGGTCAAATTGGTTCTCCATTGAATTTTATTTATTTATTTATTTATTTATTTTTTAGTAGAGATTTTTTTTTTTTAAATTAAAGTTAGTTAATATATAGTGTAGTATTGCTTCAGGAGTAGAATTTAGTAATTCATCACTTACGTATAACACCCAGTGCTCCTCCCAACAAGTGTCTTTTTTAATGCCCATCACCCATCTAGCCCATTCCCCACCCACCTCCCCTCCAGCAACCCTCAGTTTGTTCTCTATAGTTGAAAGAGTCTCTTATGGCTTGCCTCCCTCTCTGGTTTTTTATTTATGTATTTATTTATTTATTTATTTGTGAAAGAGAGAGCATGGGGGGAGGGGCAGAGAGAATCTTCAGCAGGCTCCATTGGGAGCCAGGCAGCCACCTTCGTCTGTATTCTCTCAATATGTACTGTACCTTTCTATGATTTATGTGATAATGTGTTGGAATTTGAACAGAAATAAAATAGCTTAGTTAAACTACATATACATTAAGACTAATTGCTTCTCTGTTTACCCACCTCTTCTTAATTTTACCTCTCTTGTCTTTACATCTGCTTCTAGTTACATATTTAAGATAAATTAGATACATGTAATATTGTTACTGAAACACCCAAGTTCAGTTTGTCATCACTGAAAAAGCCAATAATCAAGAGACAAGTTTTGATTGGAAAGGAATATGAAGTTTATTCAGGAGGCCAGCCGCCTGGGGAGAAGGTGGACTCTTGTCTAAAAACCAACTCCGAGGCGCCTGGGTGGCTCAGTCGTTAAGCGGCTGCCTTGAGCTCAGATCATGATCCCAGGTTCCTGGGATGGAGCCCCCGCATCGGGCTCCCTGCTCAGCGGGAAGCTTGCTTCTCCCTCTCCCACTCCTTCTGCTTGTGTTCCCTCTCTTGCTGTGTCTCTCTCTGTCAAATAAATAAATAGAATCTTAAAAAAAAAATAAAAATAAAACCAACCAAGGTTTCTGCTTGGCCCAAATATTTTTTTTTTGAATTTATTTATTGAGAGAGATAATAATACAGAGAGAGCATGAGAGGGGGGAGAGTCAGAGGGAGAAGCAGACTCCCTGCTGAGCAGGGAGCCTGATGTGGGGCTCCATCCCAGGACTCCAGGATCACGACCTGAGCTGAAGGCAGTTGCTTAAACAACTGAGCCACCCAGGCGCCCTTGGCCCAAAGATTTTTTTTTTTTTTTATTCTTATGTTAATCCCCATACATTACATCATTAGTTCT
>NC_138372.1:145742965-145775576 GCF_054177405.1 Leptonychotes weddellii
CCCCCCCCCCCACTCCAACAACACTCAGTTTGTTTCCTGCAATTAAGAATTCCTCATATCAATGAGATCATATGATACATGTCTTTCTCTGTTTGACTTATTTCACTCAACATAATACCCTCTAGTTCCCAAAGATTTTTAAAGTAACTTTAGGGCAGGTAATCAGTAAAAGGGGAGCATCTTGGTCTATAACACTTCTTCATTGCAGTGGCCAGCTACACATTATTGTAGTGCTTGGAAGGTGTATATTGGTCCCCGGGGGGTGGGGAGGAGGAGGTAATGCAAGAGGATTTGATTCTGAGTCTTTCTAGGAAACAGTGCATGATCTACAGATATACAAAGAATGGTTTAGTTATGAGGGCTAGAGGTGCTTGCTAAAACTTAGAAGACTACTAAGTTGGCTGGAAGGGCCAAGGCAGCAGCTTCAATATTGACAAAAATAATTTGTTTTTATGGTTAACTATTGTATTAACTGAACTTCCAGGTTCTGTAAAGGATATATGCAGTGTGACTTTTATTTAAAATTATAAAGTAAATTAGGAAAACAAACTGATTCCCTTTGCTTATAATTTTCACAATGGTGTTGTTTGTCCCCAAGGCTAGAAGTGCACTCACATATTAAGGAAGGGAAATATTCCCTTTTATTTATTTATTTTTTTCACCATACATTACATCATTAGTTTTTGATGTAGTGTTCCATGATTCATTGTTTGTGTATAACACCCAGTGCTCCATGCAGTATGTGCAATTTTCTTATGTTCAACAAAACTTACATATTTTCACACAATAGAAACTTAAGTCATCATCTTTTACCCCAGTATGTGTTTAATACCCATCACCAGGCTAACCCATCCCCCCACGCCCCTCCCCTCTAGAACCCTCAGTTTGTTTCTCAGAGTCCATCGTCTCTCATGGTTTGTCTCCTCCTCTGATTTTCCCCCTTCATTCTTCCCTTCCTGCTATCTTCTTCTTCTTCTTCTTTTTTTTTTAACATATAATGTATTATTTGTTTCAGAGGTACAGGTCTGTGATTCAACAGTCTTACACAATTCACAGCGCTCACCATAGCACATACCCTCCCCCAATGTCTATCACCCAGCCACCCCATCCCTCCCACCCCCCACCACTCCAGCAACCCTCAGTTTGTTTCCTGAGATTAAGAATTCCCTTTTAAAAAGCAAGTTTAAAGGTAAGTACATGCTACTTTAAGTGCTCAGGAATTTTATGCATTTGCTAATGATTGTAAAGAGATGTGCAATAGATCATTTCCAGGGTTGAAGGTTTGCCCTTTTACATTGATGAAAAGTTACAGAGGCATCATACTAATGTCACAAGTAATGGAAATCATTTCTAAGCTTGGGGAGGTCAAATGTGGTTTGTAGTAAGTAAACTGCATTTGCTGAATCAAGCTTTTCAATCTAATTAGTTTAAAGGCTCTGTGTATACCTTATGACTTTTGGAACAGTTATCCATTTGAAAAGATTTTTGCCCCCTAGACCTCTGTGAACTCTTTTCAGTATATGACAAATTTAATATATAAAAATCTTTCCAGACTCACTTTTTTTTTTTAATTAAAGTTTTGGTCAAAAGATAGTACTTAGATTGGGAAGACTATAGATAACCTGAGAAAGCAGCCTGAATTTTGAAGATACCAATATGTTTTAAAATTTATTATCTAATGAGCAAAATAAAGATAAGATCATGGATCAGGCAACAGTAAATAGGTATAAAAATCTTTGTTTCCAGGCTCTATGAGCTTTGGAATTTCTGTTCTGCCAAATCAAATTGACCAAAGTTAAACTGCCAAGAACAAATAACATAGATAAGCCATCAGAGATGTCATTTACCTTTTTTTCTCCCAGAATATAAACTTATCTCAAAACTTTGAACCAAGGCACATAAAGAGTTATCCTAGAAGGACCATGAAGTTACAATTTTATACTGGGCAGAATTATATGAAAATTCTTTGAGCTTGCAAGTTTGAGTATTTCAGGAAAACTGCTTAGAACTCTTGACAATGCTCAAAATACAGAGATTTGTGGTAGAAAATCCCGGTATTTGCCATAGTGTCATCAGGTGTCCACATAAAGAAAGTATATCATTATGTTTCCTTGAAAGTGTGTGTATGTGCTCCACATGTGTGACTTACTTTTCTACCAGAGAAAGGAACCCAAACATCAGCTCTTGTTATTAGTTAGCACTCCCTACATGCATCCTTCCAAAACTTTTCTTCTTGCCATATCTGCTATCTTGGTGGATGATTCTGCCAACCATAATGTAACCCAATTAGAAAGTCTGAATTATTTATTTTTTCTCAAAGACAACTAAATAAAACTCAGCAACTGGAAGGTCTTCACCTTTTGGCTATAATGGAGCAATTTCAAATAGACTAATCCTCCTGAAAACAATATTTTTGAAATCTGGACAAAATATAAAATCAACTGATGAAACATCAGAGAACAACCAATGCAGTAGAACTAAGGAGCTAAGGTTCCAAGATAAGGGATAGAACTTTGAGGTAAGGCTCATATTTGCCTCCATTTTGCTCCTGAAACATATGCTTATTTCTGCTGCAGACAAAATAAGCTAAAAGTCATAAATTCTGAAACTTGCCACAGTTTAACTGTACAAAGCAGCCAGAATTCAAAGTGTCAGTAACCCAGAGAGAGAGAAATTGGAGAAAAGTAAACCTGACACTTCTCTCACAATTTTTCTTCAAGGCCAACTTCTCAGTGCTTGTGCAAGGACAAGACTCAAAGAAGCAAGAAGAAAGCAGTTGCTGAGAAGCTAAAGAATTAAGCAGAGACTTCAGTGGTCATGAGATGTTGAAGAGACAAAGGTTCCATGTTAACAAATGGAGCAAGTCCTCTAGATTCTCAGTTATCTCTCTGAATACCTCTGGAGACATCCTATGCAGCTATGGTAAGTCATTGCAACCAAGGAAGGACAGAGTTCCCTGCTTATTAGCAATATGGAAATATGGTAGTTACTGTCTATTCTCAAACCAACGATTTCAATTTCCATTAACTCTGCAGACTTCTAAAAACCTTCTAATTCTGTTCTCCATCTTTTTAAAACTCAGCCATAATTTTGTTCTTCCTATTGTGGAATCAGAAGAGCCAATGAAAAATTGGATGTTGGGCCAAAGACCCTCAGGCAAATCTGGGTAATTTTTTATTCTTTATTTAACCAAGATGGGGTTATAAAGTGGCAAAACTACTATTTGCATTTTGGGAGGAGAATCTGGCAACTTTGTTCTCTGTGGTGGAAAAAAACAAATACATTATCACCTACAACAGAGCGTACTTGGAAGATAAGTCTCTCTGATAACACATAGCTTCTATAGACAATATTATGAAGGCTGTGGAGAATTCAGGAATTGCAGCTGGAGTGGTATCATTGATAATTCTGAATGGACTAAAGAAAAGCATTGATAAGCTCAAATTCCTATATTTGTGCAGTACACACAGACTGAAAATCAGGTTCTTTTACGGATTATGCTTAAGGAGTCTTTGTTATCTTTGAGTCACAGTACAAAGATGCTGGAAATCCAAAGTTAATGTTGGGGGGAAAAGGATGAGTTTATTTTCAGTTTTATGAAGGATAATTTTACTTTGTCAACTTGGAGCACTTTTGAAAGAATGAGATATAAATGTGAATTCTGGGCAGCAAAGAGGAGAGTATAGTGAATCTTTGTAATTTCTGATTTCTCTGCATTTCTATTTCCTTTGTAATATCACCTTAATTTTCTGTTTGGGGATATTACCCACCCCCCAATAGTGTATAGTTTTGGTGGAAAGGTACTTCATATATGATGTATGGGAAGATGAAGGAGACAGATCCTCCCTCTGCTACTCTATTACTGCCGTGGGGGAGGCTGCAAGACCTACATTTGGCCAGTCAGAATCTCTATTCTCAGACTTTAGCCTTGGAGTGAGTGGAGTGAGTGAATGGATGAAGGGAATCATTGGAGGTCATGTACTGAACTATGGTAGGGGAGAATGGTGTCCTCAGTGGACCATTCTGCAAATGTCCAGATTCTGTCTTTCTGACGTCTCAAACCTCATGCTGTCATTTTTTTTTGTTTGTTTCTGCTTCCATTATTGGTGGTCCTTCAGCTCCAGTTAAATCAGAGAGGATCCAAATGTCTTTTATTAAATTTTTTTTTACTTAATTAGGCAGAAGTAACTGAAGTAATACTGCTTGTTCTTGTATCCAAGAACTCTAATTGATGCTAATTGATGATATATTTCATGGGAAATGAAGGAAAATCATGTGAAATAATTCACATAAAGTCTTAACATAATACCTGATATATAAAAAGTATTGATTAAATGTGTGTTATCAATTTTTATAATCAATAGAATAAGAAAATAACAATTGGAATTTTCTTATGTTCAACAAAACTTACATATTTTCACACAATAGAAACTTAAGTCATCATCTTTTACCCCAGTTAGAGTTCCAAGGTGTATGTACTTAGTTCAAGAAGTCTGACTTGATTAAGTCCTTCAGTGCCTTATCCACTGTCCAATAAACTCTTTAAAAATTGTCACTGGACCAGAAGGATATGGGTCTAAAAGTTTGTAGGACTGTGAGAGACTATAATCTATCCTTAAGTAACTAACAACTGCATATCCTGATGGAACCATTCTCAGTCAGCCACTCTGCTGAGAATAACATTTGTCTCCATCATTCTAGGCTAAAGCTAAAAGGCAAATATGGTGGATTAACTTGCTTTTTTGTAAACCACATGAACTCTGAGTCAGTTAGAAACCCTTTGAAGATAGTTTGGGTTCCTCTTTTGCTCATGAATGCATTTTCTCTTTAGATATGTCTTCACATGCCAGAAACAAGGTTGAGAAGTTCTGACTGATTATTTCCCACTGTCCTTAGAAGAGAGGGACTTTCCAACACAATATCTAGTTTAGTCTATTATAGAAAATACTGTGCCCATTTTGATTAAATGTTATTTTACAATTTTTAAATAGTATTTCCAATGCATGTTTTATTTTCCATGAATGAGATTATAATTTTCTAAAAGGGGGGGAATATCATTGTGTTGTTAGATGACAACTAACTATTTTTCTATCTTCCAAAGAATTTATAGTTTTACAACTAAAGCCAAAGTTCTCAATGTCTTTTCTGGGCCCAGCCAAGTCTTTATCTTTCTGCTAAAAGAGCGTAATCATACGACTGCTGAGTAGAATATAGGTATAGACAAAAAAATGGGCTTAGGAAATACATCATAGTTTCTCAACTGAGCCATTTGGTATACTAATATGAGACATCTATATAAACCAATCCTTATAAGTAATAAGTACAAAATATAGTCATGTACTAATTGTTACTAAAAACAAAAGAAAGTAATCAGTTCTTCCTGGGAGGGGGTTTGAAGGAAAAACGTTTCCAGAGTTGAGGTCTCAGTTGCATCTTGATAATTAGTAAGTGATTGCTTAGACAAGGGCATTTCCAGTCTTTAAAAACTGCATTATTAAATGGTGTAAGGTCATAAAACTGAATAGATTGCTCAGAAATTGAACTAGCCAAGTGTGGCTAAAGTGATCAGAGTTTGATGTTGGGGCAGGGTGTGATGGGGATAAAGATGGTGAAATAAGTTGAGAGGACTCTGAAGGCATGGTAGAGAATTTAAGCTTGTTTTACAGGTGGAGTTGTATGCTGGAAGTAGAGCTGTTCTCATTGTATTCTAGAATTGCATAATGAGGCAGCCCTGCTTCAAAGATACTGAAAACCTACTCAAGAGGATTAAAACAGGAATGACACAATCCAGTTTGTATCTTAGAAAGATGACTCTGGCAAGAAAATGGATAAGGGGGTTAAACAGTGCTGTCTAATAAAAATAGAATATAATCCACCTATATACTTAAATTTTTTAAGTAGAAATAAACAGATAAAGTTAATGTTTTATTTAACCCAATTTACCCCAAATGTTATGATTTTAATATGTAATCAATATAAACAGTATTAATGTGATATTTTATATTTTCCTTTCCATATTATGTCATCAAAATCTGGTGTGTGTATTTTACACGTATAACATATTTGAATTCAGACTAGCCATGAAATTTCAAGCGCTCAATAGTCACATGTGGTTAGTGGCTTCCATATTGGATAATGAAGGAAAATGATTAGACATGGAGATGAATGGATCAATTTTTTAATGGAAGAGATGGCTATGAGGATTAAAACTAGTGTGATAGCAATGAAAACGGTGAGAGGAAAACCCAGGGATATTTAGAAAATGGAATCAACAGAACATGGTAATGGATTGACTGTTGTAGGTGAAGGAGTAGAAAAAAATAAAACATCTGCAGTTTTACTTTGGATGACTGTTACAGAGGATTAGGTTTGGTAGAAAAGATGATGAGTTTGGATTCATGTATCAACTTGAAGACAATTTAGATATTCTCAAATAATATATGAATCACAGGAGCTAAGATTTTGGAGCTATTGATGTAAACGTTGACATTAATCCATATAAACAAATGAGGTCATTCATTAAAATAGAGAAGGAGAACTGGGATGGAACCCTCAGGAATACCAAAATATCTAATATTTAATGATATTCCATAAAGAGAAGAGCAAAAAATAGGGAGAGGGAAGTAATTATCTGAGATATAGGATAAGAAACTGAGAGAAAAGTACCTAAAGGAAGAGATTTTATAGAAGGAAATGGAGGATCAACAAGCATGAAAACTAAAAAGGGAAAATAAAGGTTGGTAATTATATCAATTGTTGTATTTTCAAAAATCACTTGCATACTTATGATTTCTACATTTGTATTTCCATAGAAAGTGAAAGAACTGGTATTACTGACTTTCTAGGGCATGTGCAGTGGTAAACTAATGCTCCAAATATCTTAACACATTTAATCTTCTCTACAAACTCAGGGAGGGCATTGTCAGTCACTTTAATGATGATGCTTATCACTAAGTCAAGTTACCTGGAAAGGTCACCCTACCATTAAATGGCAGAGCTGGGATGAAACCCAGTTCTGTTCTCAAAATCTTGTGTTTTTCCTCCTATATCATGTTGCATTTCCTCAATTCCTGCTGGGTCTTAGTCTCCCAGTTGCCCTTCTTTGCTACTAAAATCTTTTATATCTTGTTATCTGAAGAAATTCTGAGCAAGAGAAGCTGGGGGAAATAAGATTGCTGGAGAATGAAACCCTTAATATTGAGCAGAGCACCAAAGGTTAAGGAAAATACATCTCTCTAGAATCAAACATCACGGTTACTTTTTCTCTGCTCCTACATTTGGAATGCAGTATGCAAGGCTGCACTTTCTGGCTTCCTTGAGGTCACCATGGTCTGCTAGTGCTGTCCTCTTGAATAATGTATGTTTGGCACAGAAAATGACCTTATCTGCTGGTTAGCATCTTTTATATTGAAAAGTTTATAGCATTCAAGTCAAACTGAAGAGTTTTTTGTTAAACATTTACTTTTCATTTTTATTTACAAATGACATTTTAAATTCATGCATCATAATATGCAATTTTAATAGGAATTATGGAAATATCATCAGCACAAATCTATGTATCCTATGTATTGTTTGAATTTTTTTAATTGAAACAAGTAATTTAGTCTTAAATTTTTCAAAATGTGTGGGTAAATATTTAATGTGATGATAGATTTTGTTGTCCCTGCCCAAGAAAGATCAGGGCTCCTTGCCAGCTAAGGCCACATCTGGTGTAGGCTTCTGATATCAGGAAGTTAGAACATGTTTCAGTCATACTATTAATTTAATTTGAAGGTGGATCTTAAAGAGGATTTTGGGAAAAACAACCTGAACTATGTTAACAATCCTAACCAAACTTCTATTGTAAATTGCATAATTACAGATTTTATGGCTTTATGTTGCTGAAGAAAAGAAAGAGATAGTGGTATTCCACTTAAAACATGGAAAGATGCTGTATATTCCATCTCCAGACACCAAAGTCCAACCCCTCTTTTGTGCATATCCTTAAATGCCACACCTTCTTAAAACTGCCCCTTTTCTCTCCCATTAGATGTGATATTTTCCTATTCCTCTGAAGAATAAATAATGAGAAAATTTTGTAAAGTTCTGGCATTATTCATATTTAGCCTTTTATTGGAGGGATTGGTGTTCTTTTTCTTTCATGTGCTCTAATTGATTAAAGTTTTTGAAACTATAACCATTTTCTGTTTTTTTATGGGATGTGCTATGCACCTACCTTCTGACTCACACACTCAGTGGGTGCTTGATAAAAGCTTTTGTTTATTTCTGAAATAAAGGTGTAAACTAGTGTTGTCTTTTGGGAGAAGTGAAGCAAGATCAGTAATTACTGAGAACTATAGCTCTTCTTACATAATCTGTATCCCAATTTCTTCTCTGGTCCCAGTTCCTACAGTTTCCCCTCTTTTACTCGATTCTCATAGAATCAAACTACATTGTGTCTGAAAATGCTTGTATCTTTACCTTTGCTTGTGTTGTTTCTGCTTTCTTGATGTGTGGGTTTGTGGTGTATGTGTGTATGTACATACATGTGTATAAAGGTGGGGGAGAGATGATATTATGAAGCAAAAAAGTTATTTTTTATGTATTTTTTAAAGATTTTATTTATTTGACAGAGAGACACAGCGAGAGAGGGAACACAAGCAGGGGGAGTGGGAGAGGGAGAAGCAGGCTTCCCACTGAGCAAGGAGCCCTATGTGGGGCTCATCCCAGGACCCTGGGATCATGACCTGAGCCCAAGGCAGATGTATAACGACTGAGCCACCCAGGTGCCCCGCAAAAAAGTTATTTTTTATAAATAATAATAGCTAATAGTTACATAGTGCTGACTCTATTCCTGATGGTGTTCTAAGTGCTTTAAAATATGAACTTACTTGATTCTCCTAACAACCCTATGGCTTAGCTACTATTTTTATTTCTGGGTTTTTTTTTAGATAAAAAAAGCATGAGAGCAGGAGGTCAATTAATTTGCCCAAATCATACAACCTGAAGTGACAGTATGCAAGGTAGGATCTGCAACAGAGTCAGACCCTGGCAGAAGGCTTGTGCCCACTTAAACTATGCCACCTGCTACCATACTGGGATGTTTTGGCTAGGATGAACTCTCCTGGTCCCAGACAGACAAACCATCCTTTTATCCATACTCTCTTTTACAGAATTAATCATTTTCAAAAACAAGTTTTACTAATTTTTCACGAGAACTGATAAAATATCTTGACTTTCATTTCTTTTTTTTTTTTTTAAAGATTTTATTTATTTATTTGACAGAGAAAGACACAGCGAGAGAGGGAACACAAACGGGGAGTGGGAGAGGGAGAAGCAGACTCCCTGCCGAGCAGGGAGCCCGATGCGGGACTCGATCCCGGGACTCCAGGATCATGACCTGAGCCGAAGGCAGTCGCTTGACCAACTGAGCCACCCAGACGCCCTTGACTTTCATTTCTGATAGAAGAGTAGAATAAACAAATATGGCATTTATATATAAATGAAAACTGGTAAATGATCCTGCCATCCATATTTTCAAGCAATTTGTTACTGATGTATTACTTTTTAGAAAATTCTTTCTAAAATGACCAATGAAGGAATTTTACAGTTATAGTCTTAGAATTTATTGGTATCTTTGATATTTCAAAATGATTGATCTGTTTTTTAAAAAATGATTTATAATAAAGCACATGGGAATTTTTGTATTGTGGATTAAGAGCTAAACTATTTGGTTAATAATACTATAAAGGAGTCTTTAAAGCATTGGAAAATTCTTAGAAGAGTCAATCATTGAACAGTCAAATGAATATGAGAACTTTACAGGTGTCTAGTTTAATACATCTTATGGGAAGCCAAGCTGTTTTAGTAGAATAATAAATTTTATTTAACTGGTAGAGATAATCAGGTAAAATACTTTGAAATATTTTATTCTATCCATAAAAACTAATTTTGTCATTTTAGAGATGTCAGTGACAACACTTTTTTATCTTTTCAACAACCTTTGGAATGTTTTTCGTTTAAAACTAATTTCTGTTGGAACTTCACATTTTATTTTATTTTCTCTTAGAATTCTCAAAAATATCTCAGTCAAATGCAGTCTATGTTTCTCTTGACTTTGCAACTTTCTAGGATACTTAAATACATCTTTTTTTATCTGTAAAATGCCACTTAACATCCTGTCCTTTTATTTTTCTGTTTAATAACTATAATAACACATATAAATAGATTAATTTGTGTTTGGTGGTTGAGACATGCCTAGATCACTCCTCCACACCACCTGGTTTGCTAATTCAGCGTGTTCATTATATATAGATTTTGTTTTAATAACTTTCCTAGAAGCCACAATCTGTAGATAAGTATTTTTTTTTCTATTGAGAATAAGATGGGGATATAAAACTTCAGAAACACTAGTTCTACCTCAATTATTGTGATTATTTTCATGAGGTTAGTTTTCCTTAATTCTCTTGTTAGGCCTTCCTGTAATTAATTTTTTCACTGACCCTCAAGGGATATGTCTCTTTCTTACTAAAAACCTTTTAAATACCAATTTCCTCCAATTTTCTAATCAAAATGTTTATACTCCTTAATATAAAATGCATTACCCAGATCCCAATTCTCTCTAGCCACAGCTCCCATCAGTTTCCTCTGATACTTGATTCCTGAGCAGAACTGCACCACATTTTCTCTGAGAATTACTTGTTCTTTGACTTTGCAGGTGTTGTTTCCAGCTCCCAGAATACCTTGACTCGAGATCTCCTTGTCTTGTTAATCTCCTACTTATTCTTTAAAGTTAAGATCAAACGACACCTCTTCAAGAAATCCATTGCTAATTTCCTTGGATATAGTTGGCCATTCTGCTCTGTTAACAGCTATATCTTGTGTAAACTTCTATTTTAGAAATTGACACCTACTAAACAGTGAGCTCATTCAGTCAGGATCATATTTTATTCATTTTAGTCTTTGGGGATTAACAGAGTGTCTGGTGCACTTTCACTACTGTAATAGTAATATTTCCAATTTAATAGTGTTTACTATGGACCAGGAAAGACACTATACCTTTTAGATGATTGATTTCATTTAATATAGGATAGGATCCCTGTGAAGTGGGCATTACTCACCTGCAATTCACTGACAGCAAAAAAGTCAGAAAGGCGGAATGACTTATCCAGGGTCACATGACAGTGAACAGTGGAGCCATGATTTAAACCAGGATCATCTGACTCTTGAGAAAATCTCTCTCTTTACCCACGATGTAATAAGACATACCAAGAAACTTATGGGATATTGACTTAAATCTAGCATATCAAAAATTACTGAACTTATTGATAGGTATCAAGAATAAAGACTAAAGATTAAGTTAGTGGAAAAAAAACTGGGTTTTTTATTGTTGACATACAAATCTCTTAAAATGGATAATTATTTGGTATTCTAAGAAATGATTCGAATTTCCTATGTTATGATAGGAAGTAAATACTCCTGAGCTTAGTTCTCAAGGCAAAAAAAAAGGCTTTTAGAGTTTGACAGAATTGATTTGTACTTAACTTGGCAACTTAAGGCTTGCTAATTTACCTTGAATGCAACTTAGTGTCAAAGCCTGTTTCAAATGCTTACACGCACACTCTCCACCAAGCATCCAGAAGCCCAGTACCCACCATTCTAAATGTCCAGACAAACACTTTCACCCTGACTTTGTAATTAGACAAATTTTCTCAGTCCAAGGAAACTTTGGAGATCAGAAATGCATTATTTCCTTAAAGATTCTTTATTGTTTATCAGTCTTAATGTCTTGCCATCCTCGCCTTCTTGTAGTACTTATGGGAGTTGTAAATGGCAGTAATCCATACTAACCATTTCTTACAGCCTGAAATGTAGTTTCTACTACCACCCTCATTTTTACTGACAGTGATAGTAGGGTCCATTTTAAAAAAAATATTTGTACTAGGGCGCCTGGGTGGCTCAGTCTGTTAAGCGTCTGCCTTCGGCTCAGGTCATGATCCCAGAGACCTGGGATCAAGCCCTGCATCGGGCTCCCTGCTCAGCAGAGAGCTTGCTTCTCTCTCTCCCTCTGCTGCTCCTCCTGCTTGTGTACTCTCTCTCTCTGCCAAATAAATAAATAAAATCTTTAAAAAAATATTTGTACTGACTAATGAATAAGTGGGCAGAAGTCATTGTAACAGCCATAAGATTCTGCAGATTCTATAAATTTGTCCCAAACCAAGCATCTGTTGGAGCTGTCAAAGTGTGGGATTATTGATCTCTAAATGTCTTCATAATCATATCCATCAAATGGCTGAAATCTGTAGCAGGAGGTAAGACACTAATCTAAACAATCAGAAATTGGGACTCATAGTATTCCTGCTGTAATGAGCCTACTTTATTAAATATAATAAACATGTTTTTGTTTAAGTAATCATTGGTTGAGATTTTTATAGGTAAAACTGATAAGAGAAATATTAAGATTTTATTGCCTGTAGAGGACATATTATATAGGTATTAAGATGAATATTAATCTGATAACTGAGAGGTCAAAAAGAAACATAATATGAATATTTAACTTCCTTGAGACTTAGATTCATGAACTTTAAAATTAAGATGATAATACTTCCCTTTTAGAGGTATTACAAAGACTAAAGCAAATATATGCATACAGTGCTCCTTAGCACAGTACTTAGTACATTGTTGAAACTCAATAACATGTTAGTCTTCTTTCCTCTTAATATGAACAATCAACATTGGAATGAAAGATGTTAACACAGACTTTTTTTTTTTCTCCAGCTGTGGAAATTAGCTAAGAGCTTTAGCTGTGACTCTTAACAGGAAATTCTCTGTAAGCCTTGGACTCCAAAATCCTAGACTAAGCATAGGACCTCGGAAATAGTAGGAACTAAAAATAAAACCTTGAAATAAGTAGTCCCCTAGTGCATGCATTTTTTCTTCATTTATAATTTTGTGTTTGATAGTTATGAAAAACAGCTCTTCAAGAAATGACCAGGAGTATGAAGAGCATAGTGTAAACATTTCAGCTACATTACACATAAGGAACTTCTATCATATTTTGGGAAATACAACTGTTGCTTAAAGAGACAATTGGCATGTAACTATTCTTATTCTATTATTCACATGATGTTAAAACATGAAACAAAAATTTAAAGATAGAGAATAGATCATTGCTTGCCAGAAGTTAGGGATGGGAAAGCTGATGGGGTGGGTATGTCTACAAAGGAGTAACATGAAGGAGGCTTCTGGTGGTGGTACAGCTCAGTATCTTGATTTTGGTGATGTGAGGAAGCTGTGCATGTGATTAAAATTACATAGAGCTACACACACACAAACACATAAATGCATACACACACACATACATAGACAAATAAGTACATATATAACTGGAAGAACTCAGGCTCTGTGGAATCTGCCAATATCAATTTTCTGGTATTAATACTGTAATGACAACATGCAAACATAGGAGGGTGCTGGGGAAGGGATACATCGCGTTTACTTGTATATGTCTTTATAACTGCACATAGATCTTTAATTATTTTAAAATAAAAAGTTAAAATTATGATAATAGGTGGAATGGGCAGGGACTTACTGTTTTCCAGCATGCAATGAGCACCACATATGGATTATATTTTTTAATTTTTACATCAGTTCGAGTTAAATTATTCCCATTTCTCTTTTACAAGTAAGGAAAATGATATGTTGAACAGTTAAAAACTTACTCAGAAGGAGATAGCCAACTAAAAGAACCAACATAAGCAATACAGTTTTATCCCATGTTTTTTAATATTTGTGGCTAAATACAGAATTTCAGAGTAGACATCAAGCATTGCTTCTCATAAATCAGACATCCTGTCACTTAGATGATCAGTCTTCTCAATGACCAATTTGATATTCATTGACATTTAGTGGTCAATATAATGCTAAATCTCCACCACTGTTATTTACTAAAGGTGATTCCTCAGAGTTTATATGCCGAGGTTTGTGGTGAGATAAAGCTCTTTCCATAAAGTCATTAAATGATATTTACCATCAGAAAACATTTGTGAAGCTTTCTTTCAAATTAATTCCTGTCTGATCTGTTTTTATTACACATTAATGAAATGTTCTATTAAAATTTATAATGGGTATTAGAGCATGTTGGAATCAGTAGATGCAAAGCTTTGAAAATGTACTAAATATGGGAGAAAGGGAAATCCCAGTATGGAGATATGGTGAGCTCTTTAAATGCAAATTATGATATTTAATAAAAATGTGGCCAGCTAATTTGGCAATTTAAAAAAGAATGTATTGTGGTTAAGAACATTTAACATGAGATTTGCCTTCTTAACAGATTTTTAAATGTACAGTAGCTAAATTGTGGAAACAACTAAAATGTCCACTGAAAGACAAATTAATAAAAAATGTGGCATATACATACAATGTAATATTATTTAGCCTTAAAAGAGAGGGAAATCTTATAGTATGCAACATGGATGAAACTTGAGGACATTATGCTAAGTGAATAAGCCAGTCACAAAAGGATAGATTCTAGGCAATGTTAAGTGAGATGATTACTATTGGTTTATATAGGAAAATAATTCATTCCTGGATACTTACCCAAAACATAGAATGGAAGATTTTTAAGAAATAAAATTGGCACACAAAGGAGGAAAAAATGTCTCACTTTGTATATAACCTGAATGTGGAGCCAATGGCTAATTTAGCTGTGTGAGATTTTCACTAGTGTGGAGGGATATGTGTGGAGTAATAAACATGTTTGGCAATTAAGATTCAACATAAATTTTTATTCATTTTACCAAAAATCAATCAGCTTTTAAAATACTAAAGGATAGCTTGATGAGTGAGGAGAGCCAGATATGAAGGAGGCAGAATTCACTGTTAATTGTAGTCATTCCTATATTCCAAAGTTTAAATTAAAGTAGAGCTAATTTGTTATATTAGTTATCATTTTTTTGAACACTTACCATGTGCCAGAGACCATACTAAGTGTTTTCACAGCATGATCTTGTTTAATCCTCCCAACAACCCTAAGAAGCAGCTGCATTATTATCTCCATTTTAGATATGAAGAAAAGGAAAATTATATAAATTATCCATTGTTACTTTAATAATCAAAATACTGATTGAACTTCTGTAACAAGAACTAGAAAAATAGAAGTTCAGGGCAGATGATATGGTAATCCCCACAGTACCTGGAGCTCTGCTTCTTCTGTCTTCTTTCTCTACACATCTGTCCTGTAGCATAACATGGCAGCTATAACACCTGCCATTGTGTCTGAGTTCCACCAGTGGGATGAATGGAAGAAGGAAATGCAGAACATTCTCCTTTCCTTTTAAGAACCTGATCAGCCATTTGCTTACATTAGATTCACTTAAACTCCATTGTCCAGCTTATAGAAACATGTCCATACCAAGAAGCAAGGGAGGCTGGAAACATAGTCTTTTGAGTAACTATGTTTTTAGCCAAAACTATTTGTGAAGAAGTGGAGAACAGATTCTGTGAGTGTCCAGTCATCTCTTCTAAAGAAAATTACCGTGAAGGGTCAAATGTGTATGTATTCTTCATCCCACACATAGAATTCATTCATCCCTTCTCCGAGTAACAATCCCAAAGACCGTTGCTACTGTATCCAGTTTAAAGTCTAGGAATAAATTGTCATTCTTTCCATTATGATTGGATATAGATCCTCATGGTCTGACCCACTCTAAGATAAAAGATGAATTATCTGTGGATCCCCACCCACAATTAGCATACCCTCAGTATGGAATAACAGAGTAAGAATAGGACAGTTGCCATAAATGGCTACTGATAAATGGAAAGAATGAAGACATATTAATCACGAGTTCATAGTTATTAACAAATCCCACTGAGCAGAAATTACAAAAATCATCTGCTCTGCCTGCTCCAGAAATGGGATCCGTTGCCAGATCCGATGCTGTCTGGGTCTGCCTTCCAGGGGTAAGAGTGGTGCCCTTTGTATATTGTCTGTTGTCTTTCCTGGCCTGCTTTACATTCCATGAGGCTATTTGTCCCCTGTCCATGTCCGTTGAAGAGAATTCACTTTTTTGTGGGTTGTAGAGCTCTTGATTTGCTTTCTTTGATGCATTTTAAGGAGTTGGGATTTTGGGGGAGCAGTCACAGGCTTGTGGTTCCTTTGGCAATACCAATACCAAAAGTCGGTAGGCTTCTTGTAAATATATCTCCAGATAGTTTCAGACCAGCGTATATGTGAGTGTGATTCTTCTTTGACTGGAATCTCTAATGATCTTCTAGTCTCTTTAGTTTCATCTCTTACCTTTTTTTCCCCTGAATTTACCACCTCTATTTACTGGCTCATAACCACTTTCTTTGATTTTTATAAAGTCTTTTTATTCTTTTAGTCATTCAGTAAATATCAGAGGTCCTTACTCCATGTGAGGCACAGTGCTAAGCACTGAGGTTATAAGGATGAACAGGTGTGACTCTCAGTCCCAAGGAGTTGACTGTCTGCCTGGGGTCTAAGACAGTAAGCAGAAGACTGTTCTGATTGTTAAATGTTATTCTAATAGAGTCTACAATGGAAAAGTGTAGTGTATGCATATACTAATAATTTTTAAAATGTAAATTCTATGCAATTTTGACATATTCTTTTCTCTCTTAAATAATCAATTCTCTACCCTTGATCATTTTTATACTCCCCTTGCTCTTATCAGTGCTCTTGTTCATAATGTCCAGGTCTTTGTTAGTTTGGCTTGAGAAATAAATACTATCATTTATTTTTTTAGAAAATTAAGTATAGCAACACTAGTTTTTCACTGAAACTGTTATATAATCAATAAACAGTCTTTGGTTATTGATTAAAGACTGTAATGTATCTTTAAGTAAAATTTAACTTAAATCCTTTATGTTTCCCATTAATCTCTTTCTAGCCTACTCAAAGGCTACAATTATCAGAAAAGAGGGGTTTTTTTTTCTCCCCGTTTTAATCTTTGGAGCTATACAGTAAGATTTATGTTTTTAGCACGTATCTCCTTAAGAAGTAGGATTATTAGCCAAAACTATTGTGAACAATATTCACACTTGTACTCCAGTTTGACAACTATGAATATGTTTTTGTTATGTACTGTATATTCACTTGGTGTTTTTACATCTTAAGTACATTTCCCCCTAACTGCTACATGCAGTTTCTATGGTTACAGGCTCATTCCATTTCTATTTTTGCCTTTAAGAGGCCATACTGCTATACATGGAAACAAAAGCCAAGAAGAACTTAGCCCTGATGCTTCTTCTCTGGATTTTGTTTTCAGTCCAACAATCTTTAGTACAAAATTGATTTCATGTTATTAATCTATTAATGATATACAGTAAATTATAGAATTGTTCCCCTCTTTTCTATCTGTCTAGCATGACGACTGCCTTTGTGGCTGGACCAATTTAGTCATTTACCAATGTTCCAGTGTTTTGCATCAGACTTCTGCCAGAAAAACCATTGTCCTAAAAGCACAGTGGGACTACTAATTTTCTTTCTTCTTGAATCTATTGCTCCCTATTTTGAGAAGAAAAAAATTTAAAAACCACACTTTCTCAGTTATATTCCTTCCAACTCCAACGATCCTTTTCCCAAATAATTTTAAGCTACTGCCTGCTGGACAAAATTCTAGTTGCCGGGGATTAAAGCAAACAAAAATACTATAGTTCCTATTTTGTTATGGCCTAGATTCAGATAAATAACAATAAAAGTGAGCCAAATCAATGTGATCGGATCACATTCAACAAGACATGATCAATGAGGGCTTCAGTCATTAGGGAAAGCTTTACAGAACTGGTGGGATGGAAATACCTTTTATAATTATACAGAAGCTGCTTGTGGCTAGATGTGGCATATTCATAATAGGTGTCTTTAATACTTAAAACCGCATCTGGCCACATGCAAAGTTGATGGCCATGGAAGGATAGATGGCTGCCAATAAGCTATGATTTTAGTTAAAGGGAGAGTGACTTGGAAGTTGTTCTCCCAAACTATCTGCCTACTCTCTTCAGTCTTAGTGATTTATTCTTCATCTTAAATACCTGATATAGTTTTAATATTATATACATATTTTTAATGTTGGATCCCTTTGATCCAACATTATTTGTTGATTCAAAAATATTCACTGAGTACTTGCTCTGTCCTAGGCATTCTTCCGTGTGGCAGGGATACAATAATGTACATTTCTAGTTACTTATCTAGTCTTTCCTCATTTGCAAAATAGAGATTATAATTCCTGTCTTTTATGCCTTATAAAGCTATCATTCCTTGCATTTTAGATAGTTTAGTGTTAGCTAAAAACTCATTTTTCTCATATCTCCATACAACCTATACTATTATTTTTTAAAAGTTCATCTTAAGTCATTGTATTTCAGCAACAAACCATATCACTCAATTACAGTGTATAGCTGATATATATATAAAGATTTTATTTTTAAGTAGTCTCTACACCCAACATGGGGCTCAAACTCACAAGATGAAGAGATCAAGAGTTCAGAGGCATTAATTATATCAGTTACAATTCAGAGATATTAATTATATCCACAGTGTTGTGCAACCATAACCATTGTTTTTAAAACTTTTCCATCACCTCAGACAGAAACTCTGTACCCATTAAGCAATAACTTCCCACCCCCCGGCTCTTTTGAATCTGGTTTTGGGGGAAAGCTTTCAGCCTTCCACCATTTAGTATTGATATTAACTTTGAGTTTTTAAAATAAATATCCTTTAATCATATTGAAGAAGTTCCCTTCTATTCCTAGCTTTTTTAGTGTTTTATAATCATGAAAGAGTGCTGGAGTTTGCCAAATGCCCTTTCTGTGTCTATTGAGATGATCATGTTATTGTTTTCCTTCAATTTATGAATGTGGTATATTATATTAATTGATTTTCTTGTGTTGAATCACCCTTGCATTCCTTGGATAAATCCCACTACCTTTTTGTGGTTATCTTTTCCTTGATCAACTCAGAGCCCTTGAATCCCCTATAGGACCTTCTATTAGATAGGGGTGGCAGATAGCCATATTTTCATTGTAAAAAAAAGCATACAATTCAAAATCAAAGGAGAGGCTGACTTGGGTTTTTCATATAGAAACAGCATGTGCAGAAGTCCTACCCCAAGAAAGAACTTGGTACTTTTGAGGGTGTGAGAGGTGCTAATGTACGTGGAGCATAGTGTGTGAAGTAGAGAGTAGCACACAATGAAGCTGGAGAGATGGGCAAGGCCAGATTGTTTAAGGCCCAATAAATAATGATAAAGAGGTTGCATTATATTGCATGTATAATAGGAAGCCATTGAAGATTTTACTTAGAGAATGACATAATCTTTTATATGTTATAATGTTAGAATAATCTTTTAATGATGAATTTTAAAAAGGCAGAATAAACTAAACTAAGTAAAAACGTGTAGAGAAATGAGTTGGAATTCAACTGGCTTTTCTTTAAACTTTTCTATTAGTCTGGCCAATATGAGGAGAAGGGGAGAGAAGGTTAAGCATAGAGTTAGGGTGATGTGCCAACAGGCTGCAGCATTACCCAGAAAGCTAGGTGGCTGCAGTGGTCATGGAGAAACATGCTAGGACTTGAGATACATTGTATAGGTAGAGACACAGGCTTGCTGGTAGTATAGATGGTGGGTTTGATGAAGAGGGTTTCTGACCTGAGGAACTGCATGGATGGTGTTGCCATGTTCAGAAAGGGGAAAGATGTAGGAACAATATATTTTAGTTCTGTTTTGAATGTGTTAGAGTTATGGTGCTTTTGAAACATCCAAGTGCTGTTGTTAAGAAGTCAGCTAAGTGTAAGAAATGGAGATCTGAAGAGAGTTCATATAAGTGAGAGACTCTTCAGAGTATATAGAATAAACCTTGAAGGTCGGTCACAAAGGAGCATGAAATCACAATTTTAGATGGACAGATAAGTAGATAAGACATGAAAAATAGTCATGATCACACTGTGGAAGTATTCAGTGCTAAGGTAAAAACTGAGGTTGGAACTTCAGTTGGATGGCAAGGGGGAATTATTGGATGTTTTGTATAGGAACTACTTTATAAAAACGGTGATTATGAATACTAATCTGGTGGTAAGCTGGACAGGTTGAAAGGGAAAACTGAAGTGAGGGATATGAAATACAAAGCAGTTTCATCATTACAAAATTATCAAGTATTTTTAGAAAGCGTCATTCAGTACATGTGAGAATAAAATAAAATGCATATGGCTGCTGAGGATGGACATTACTATGAATTTTTTGGAAAGAAAATTTACTAAAAAAATGTATAATGTATAAGTGTATTTTATTTATCTCAGAAATATCAATTCAAGGAATTTACATTAAGGGGAAAAAAAGAGCTTCCCAGAATCCTCAAACAAGAAAATTTTTTTTTTTTTTTTTTAATAAAAATTCTTAAACACAATCATTGCAGTATTCTTTAAATAATAAAAACAGAACAATTGGTTAAATAAATTCTAGTATGTTCACATAAAATAATACTATGAAACCATTAAAACAATCTTTATGCAATGTTTATTTAATAATGAAGGAAATACCATATTTAAATTGCTATGTAAATTACAGGTTATATAATATAATTTGCAGTAAATACAAAAAACTAAGTTATTTAGAACATGCACAGAAAATGTTATAGTGATATTAGTAATGCCTTCTTCTTTTCCCTTTCTAAATTTTCTATTGTTAAAATAATGACCATGGAGAAGAATTCAAAAAGACACTGCTAAAAAGAAAAAGCAATTGTAGACATTTAGATGTAAAGTAATAAAGGGATGAATCAGAGTGTTGATTCAAATGGAAATATAAGAGCAAATTTTCATAGGTATAATCACTACAATTTTCAATATTTTTTGAGTACTTACTTTGCTTGAAGTTTTATTAAACATTTAAAATACCCTGTTTTAATTCTCTATCCTCTTAATTCTCACAATGAACTTAAATGGTTAAGGCCAATATTATACTCATTATACAGATAAGAGTTTTATTAACTTGCAACGGGTTTGCTTTAGGAAGTTGACATAGCAAAATTCAGACCCATTTCTATGTAATTCAGAACCACCATACAATAATTCAGGAAGCTCTCAAAAGGGGGGTGGTTGACCTTATTAGGGTAGCTGAGATAACTAAGAAAGATAAGAAGAAAATCTTGTGGAAAGACGACCATAACTGAGGCAAGAGAGGGATAAGGAATTCATTGCCAATGCAAGTTTGCTTGGAACATGATTACCCTGTCCTCCCCATGTGGGTGTTTTGTTTGAATCAAAGCATCCATTAGCTTGCCTGACACACTCCTCTCAACACCAACCCCACTCCTTTTCACCCTGATTTCCTCTTTCTGACATGCCTTCACTCTGCAAACCCAGTTGAATTCTAACACTCCTCCCATCCCCCACATTGAAGATTTCCCAGAAAGCTGCATACCCCCTCAACTTCACTCATTGTTTTTATGAGGCTCTGATGTGGAGTTAACAGTCAAGACAATTCTAGTTTAAATATATATCAATTCTAATATTATTGAGAACCTGGGGCTCAACCAGTTCCTGAGATGGAAGTGGAAAGTCTGGTTACCTAAATAATTGAGGTTCTTCAGGACCCCTTGTGTACAATGGTTACGAAGGAGCTAGAGCAGAAAAGAAAAAAAAATGCATTTTCTTGTGATACATTTATTAGCTGATAAACTGAAGAGGAGAGACACTACTAATTAATAAAGTGCATTGATTTACAAATCTTCCAATCAGGATAGGTTATTCTCTGCTGCATTAGCTTTGGAAGGAAAGGTGGAATCAGTTTTACCATTCTTGGTTTTCACACCCTATTGTTGTGCTATTTTTTCCGACATTATACTCTTTTCTAGCTTTATTCTCTTCAGGTTGGCTATACTAAGAGCAGAAAATAGGAAACATTGTTCAGAAGCATTCAGTGATATTTGGAACATTTCTTTCCATCATTGATCAGCCATTACATAAAGCCAACTAGGATATCTATATCTTTAGCAATGGCCCAAAGTCTCTCATAGCCAAGATTTATATGTAAGGGCAGAATCAGTGGCTCTTGGTTACTTATTAATCTTCTGTTATGTGAGGCAGACATGCCCATTTTTATTATCTGCTTAGTTGAAAGCAAAATCACTAGTAATTAATAAAGTACATTGATTTCCAAATCTTTCAATAACTGGTGACTATGCCACAAGGGCAACCTTTAATTTCCAAACTGTCTTCTGCTATTAATTAGGCTTGAATAAACAAGAAGATTAGTAAATGCAAATGGATAACAAGATCTAGCTTCACCAGAGATATGTATGACTTTTTGTGAATATAATGTTTGCATGCTAATGACACGATCTATCTTAAAAGTAGAGATAATACCAGAGAGAGCTATTAAAAACACAACATGATACTTATAAAATTCCTTAACATCTTTCTTGTGCATTGATGAGGTTCAGGGCAGCCTCCTTCAAAATATGCCACCTTGGCATATTGATTATTTTGAATTAAAGTTACACAAGAAACAACCAATGCAAGAAGTTCTTCTGATGTTCTTTGTCTCCCTGAAGGCAGGAAATAAGTCTCGTACATGAAAGGTACCCTCTCTGTACCAGGAGGAAAGGAGATCATTATTGCCAAGGATAGGGAATCCAAGGGTGAGAAGGTTGTATAAATCAAATTTGTGAATTCTTTACTAATTTACTGCCCCAAGCCCCAAATTCTTTGTCTTGTCAATTCTTCACACATTTGTTTCGTTGTCTAAAAGGTATAAAAGCTGCCTGCTTTGTTCACTTCTTCAAGTCTTGTATTTCTAGGAGCTCCTGGATGTAGGAATTAAATTTTTCTCCTGTTAATCTGTCTTACGTCAATTTAATTATTAGATCAGCCAAAGAACCTAGAAAGGAAGCAAGGAACACTGTTTTGCTCCTAAAGGATGAGTATCTTTTCTTTCTTGTTCTTTGTTATAAAATATTTGAAACTTTAACAGGAAAAAAAAATATATGGTATCATCTTTGGTTGTTGGGTTTCATGTATTGGTGTTATTGAATACTTTTACACTTTACCCACTCACTTGGTGAATTTCAGAAGCATCGTGTCATTTAATGGTCCATAAGGGTGAGTGTGCTTGTTTTTATGTAAGATGTTAGGAATAAAGTAGAATGCCTCTACTTGATGTAGGGAACATACCATGGGGCAAAGGAACCATTAGTTCAGATCTCACAGGATGGTTCTTATAAAAATGTCAGTTATCTGAAATTTCCACTTAAATCTATTTCAAGCATAAGAAAAGAAAATAATTTATTTTAGGAGGCCAAAGTTAAAATCCCATCACTCTTGCTAACTTTTCACTTGATGACTAGTTTGTGCTCAGGCTCTTATTCTGTGTCTCAGTCATATCTGGAAAAGAATGTTTGAACTGGACAAAGGCTGGTACATGCATGGAAAATAAGGCATCAGTCTTTCCCACAGCTGGCCATGGACTACTTCATTAGTTGATGATGACTAATTAGTTCTTTCCAAAACAAGAACTGGTTTTACCACCTTCCTCAGTACAGTACTTTTGGCAGCTGTAATGTCAACGAGAGTTATCGCAGATGCTGAAACTTGCATAGTTACTTGGAATACATTTACTAAATGTCCTTCCTGGCTTTAAAATTCTATATTTCTGCTCAAAGTTTAGTATTGATGGTAATAAAATGTTATTTTTGACTCAGTCTTTGATGCATTTCAAGTATATATTATACCTATTTAATACTTGTATCTTAAGATTTTAAAACTAGGGGTGTGTGGGTGGCTCAGTCAGTTAAGCGTCTGCCTTCAGCTCAGGTCATGATCCCAGGGTCCTGGGATTGAGTCCCGCATCAGGCTCCTTGCTCAGCAGGAAGCCTACTTCTCCCTCTGCCTGCCGCTCCCCCTGCTTGTGCGCACTCTCTCTGACAAATAAATAAAATCTTTAAAAAAAGATTTTAAAACTATATTACACTTACTTGATATTTACACTAAGATTCTTGAATAATCAAGACTTTCAACACATAAATATTTGTATTTGGAGTATATTTTTCACCATTTTAATTAAAGACCAATTAGAGGGGTGCCTGGGTGGTTCAGTTGGTTAAGCATCTGCCTTTAGCTCTGGTCATGATCCCAGGGCCCTGGGATCGAGCCTCGCATCGGGCTTCTCCCTCTCCCTCTACCTGCCACTCTGCCTACTTGTACTCTCTATCTCTCTGTCAAATAAATAAATAAAATCTTTAAAAAAAATAAAGACCAATTAGAATTATTTTACTGATTTTGAAATATAGTTTTATCTCTTATTCATTTAATGCTAAATTTGTTATGGGATTTGAATCTACCACTATTCCTTTGGGAAATATAGTTCACTAAATACAAATTCGTTTTATCCTTTGATTCCAAGAATTCACTACCTGCAATTTTCTTCGTTAATATTTGACCTCTTTTAACCCTTTCTTCATAGACTTACCTGTGAAAGTTGCCTGAACCTGTCTTGACAGGTACCATACTCATTTACTGGGACAGTTGTAACAAATTATCTCAACATTTGTGCACTGAAATAGTACTTTCTTACAGTACTGGAGGCCAGAAGTCCAAATTAGTTTCAGTAAGCCCAAATCAAGGGGTCAGCAGGGCTCTGGTTCCTTTGGAGGCTTTAGAGGAGAATCCTTTGCCTTGCCTTTTCCAGCTTCTGCAGCTTGCTCCTTGCGTTTCTTGGCCTGGGGACCCTTTCTCCATTGAAGCCAATAGCATAGTATCTTCAGATCTCTCTCTCTGCTTAGGTCATTTCGTCACCTTTTCTCTTCTGTAGTAGTATTTCCCTCTATTTTGCTTTTATAAGGATACTTTTGATTATATTTAAGCCCAGCTGGTTAATTTAGGATAATCTCTGTACCTCAAAATCCTTAAATGAGTCGTATCTGTAAAGTTTCTTTCTACAGTAATATTCACAGATGCCAGAGATCAGGATCTGGATTTCTTTGGGGACATTATTTCAGCTTCCCACTGAGGCTTCAGGGAGACATAGTTCAAATATAAAAAATAAGGAAAACAAACTTTTATCAAGATTTATGAACATATTCATGGTATCTCAAGTTCTGATGTCAGGAAATGTTATATGACTTCTCTAGTTATATGCAATTAAAACTATAATGGCACTACTGACTTCTTGTTGGTTGAAAACTTTTCTTTTAGTATGTTGAGGTATTGGTTAAGTCATTTTGTAATCTGACTCTCTTTGTGGCTAAGTTTATGCATTTTTTTTTTTAAATCTAGCTGGGTTTAGGGGCATAGTCTATGCCTATGTACAAGATTGTCTCATAATACTGCACACATATTATGGTATGTGTTTCTCATACTTACTGTTAGGCCAGAGGAGAAAATTTCAATTATAGAAAATATGATGAAAAATTTAGTTTTCCATTCAACTAATATTTATTAAACTTCTTCTATATTCCATGAATTGTTCTTAAAACTGTGGCTATGTTTAAATCAAATGGTCAAAATCCCCTGCCCTAATGATGCTTTCATTCAGCTTGGTGGAACATGAACTATAATAATACAGTTGACCCTTGAATAATTTTGGGGGTTAGGGATGCCAACCCTGGCACAGTTGAAAATAAGTGTATTACTTATGACTCCCCAAAAGTTGACTGCTAATAGCCTACTGTTGGCCAGAAGCCTTACTGATAACATAAATGGTTGATTAGCACATATTTTGTATGATATGTATTATATACTGTATCCTTACAATAGAGTAAGCTAGAAAAAAGAAAATGTTGTTAAAATCATAAGTTAGAGAAAATGTATTTACAGTACTGTATTTATTGAAACAAATTTGTGTATGAGTGGACCCATGCATTTCAAACTTGTGTTGCTCAAAGGTCAACTGTATTCCACTCTTCTGAGATAGCATCAAAATCAACTTTTCATTAGAATAAAACATGAAGGCCAGGAAAATTTATGACTGCTGATTGTCTGATTTATTTCCTTCCCCTCCTTCTTTCTTTACCCACTCTCCAGAAACATCTCCCCCACACATGGGCACTTTTAATATAAAAAATCTTTGAATCACCCTACTCCTCTGCAACAGGTGCAGTACCAAAGCCCTGAGCAGTTTGAGCCCATAACATTGGTATCATTCACTTCATCAATAACCTACCTGATAAGCATAGTTTCCTCAAGAAATTAAAAAGTCATTGAAACACTGAAAAATATATCACAATTTCTATATGTGCTATCAAACTGGATATAATCCTTGGCCATCCTCTAAGCAGTTTGCCGTGTCTCCCTACATTACTTACAGCTTTGGAGAAGGTATGCTTCCTGAAAAAGAGCCCCAGATCATTGTTCTCACAACCTCAATGTAAAAGAGTATTTGCCTCCAAGCACACAGTATTTGGGGTTGTTAAAATGGTACTTATTGAAATTTGATGAGGTTAGAAATCAGTAGGATTATAATGTAGACCCTCTGGTGACTGAGAAATGAACTTTGATCATGTGTTGTTTTTTTTTTTTCCACATATAGTTCTTTTTTAAAAAGATAAGAAATGAGATACAAATAAATTCAAAGATATGAATATATCTTTCTTTGAGGAGGTAAAATATTCCTTAAAATATATTATTTTCATGTGTAATATTGGTTTACAAATTCTATAGAAATTATTTTTTAACATTCTAATTATCATACATATTAGAATGTCAATTAGGATATCACTGCCTTTGGAGATAAATTTCATTTAGCTAATGTAAATGTTTGATCTCTTTTTAATATCCTAGTAGTTCAAATAAATTATCATGGTCACTAGGTAAAAAGCTTTCTAAATGTTTACATGGGCTGGAAACCCAAGGATATTTCTAAACTATCAAATACTAAGACACAAATCTATCTTCACTTATAAGACACTATGAAGGTTAAATTGCATTTGACACTATCTATATAGTCATGACTAATGCTATGAATATGCATAAAAGGTTACAACAGAGAAGGTTTTCTCTGTTCATTCAGCATGTCAAGGGTTAACTGTAGACTTAGGTAACACAACTAGTGGGGAGCGGAGGCTCAAGGTCTGTGGAGCTGCATCCTAGTTTTTGTAACAGTATCATACTCTCAGGTCTCCATATCTTCCCTGAAAACCTTCTGTGATCCAAATGTGACAAACTTTAAGGGGCTAAAGGGGCTGCGTAAGTAGGAAAAGTGATTTGTGTCTCTAGGAAAACTATAGCTACCCTATAATTCCCTAGACACCCCAGTAGCAAGTGCTCAACAAATGTTTACCAAATGATGAAATGTGTGATGGGGTTCATGTTTATATTTCTGTAACAATATCTGAACATTATAGTAGACCCTTTTCACATATTGAATCTTAGTCTTTAACAAAAAAAATCTGTAAAGACACCAGTGGGACAAAGGGCTTTCTACAAACCTCAGAACTCTATCAGAAACTATATAATGCTCTTTTATATATTATGTGCATATGCTTAACTGAATGATGTTTTCTTTAATGATCCATTAGTATAGCAAATTAATGCCTCCCCCAAGAGTAAATTAAGCAGTAGAGAGTTGGGAGATTAAATTAAAAAGCCTATAGAACGTCCTCATTAAATCAGCTGAGTATTTCTCCTACTGCATTCCTGCAGAGACACAGAAGGCTGGGTCAAGCTTTAAAATTCCTGCTATTTGTAGATCTTGGCATTGTAGAAAAGTGGCAGATTAAAACCCACACCTTGACACTGACAGCAATCAGTGTCAACAATGGTCTGCCCTAAACAGTGCCTTCAATTTGTTTTTGGTTTCTGCCTAGGACTCTGTCAACCTTTACCTTCAAACTCTATAGTTTCCTCTTGCAGCTGCTTCTGAAGGTTTTCTGGTTCTTATCTAAGAGTCAATTGATCCCTTTACAGATGTTAACTAAAATCACTTAGAGGCCACATTTCTTTGTAGGCAGCAGTTAAAATAAGTAATCCTTTTATTAATAACCCTCCTTTACTAGTACTTCATTCCTTTACTATACTAGACACAAGCAAATGTTTTGCATTATCATTCAAGTTAATTTTTGTGACATTTAGTTTTTATGAGGTAGCTATCATTTGTACTTTTATTTAAAAAAAGAAGAAGCTTAAATTAAGAAAAATGTAGTAACTTACCCATCGCCTCCTGTCTTTTGGGTCCTTCATGGCACATTGTAGAGGTGGTTTTCTCCATTAACTGAACTCTCCCTACTTCATAGACCAAACTTGGTTCCAGCTTGCGTTTGTGAACTTTTACGTTTATTAATTCCTCCCCACCCACCCCAGCTTTTGTTGGTTTAATACAGACTTCCTCTGACTTTGGAAATTGTCAGATAGGCCTTACTTCTTCTGGCTTCTCCTCAACTAATTTCTCACTCAATTCTATGCTTGTTTTGATGGTTAAGAAAGACTTGATTGCTCCCCATCTGCAGTTGGAAACTCCGTATCCTGATGTCTGGAGCTTGGAATTTGGATTAGAAAAGTGAATTATCAAATGAATAAGAAAGATCAGGATATAGTCTTTTCTTTTCTTTTTTTTCTCTTGTGGCCTAAATAGGGAAGAGGTAGATGAACTTAACTTCTGTTTAAGAGCAGACATTGTTTTCTAGTGCAAGCACATTTCTCATGAACCTCCTTACTTAGGAAGTTCACTAGCACAATTTTGCATTAATGTTATGATCATGGGGTTAAGGTAAAATTGAATTTGGTTTAAATAATATATCTTTGCTAATTCAATATAAATTCGTGTTCTATTAATGCTTGGGTTACACAGGGTCAAAGCTAGAAGGAGTCATTGATATTCTGGTATATTGACAATAATATATGCTGGTCTGTTACAATAATGTAATTTCAGTATAGTTGGTATAATAATGCAATCTATGTAACAGTTGATTAAACATCTTCATCAAAACTAAGAATGCATGGTGGGGTTTCACTTAATTTTAATATAAATTTAATTTAATGTTTAAATTTAATTTAATTTAAACATTTGTTACTTTTCTATTATTTTAATATCCTTTCATTAGCTTCTGTTATATGAATTGGCCTTCTTTGCAATAAATGTCCAATTAGTACAGTGTGGGACTATTGCATGAAAAACCACAACAATAATTTGAAGTGTGGAAAAATTTTTTGAAAAATTTTTAAAGCACTTAAATTTTTATACTCCTAATTTATAGTGAAGAAACATATGGTGAAGAGACGGAAAGAGAAAAAAGTATAAGCAGCCTCTTGCAGTGGGGTCTTACATGCACACCTTGATAGGGAAACTCGGCTCAAGGTCAGGTCCTCCTATTTTGGGGTTTAGAATGCTCAGATCAACAGAAAACTCTACTTAATAATGTAAGATGCTCAACTACTTTTTGATTGCTGTCTTAGACCAGAAATGGCTTGAGGATCATATAATCAGAGCAAAGGGGTATGGTGGTCATGAAGGATATTCGATACATCTTTCTCTACAACATACCTATCCAGAAAATAGTTATGCCATGTGGGTCTTGACTACTCCATCATCATCTTAGATCTAGTGATATAGTTCTAGTCCTTTTTTTGAGATTTTTATCAAATGGGTAAATTTGACTGTTTTCTCTATTGATCTTCCTTTTGTATTCTGCTACTTTTCTAGTCTCTCAGTATAGAATTTATATTTTGGATTGGTTGAACAAATTCTAATTAATGGGCTCCTTCCTTTTAGCCTTTATATGAGATGCTGCCCTATTCTTATGTTAGTGAAGTAGATAGTTCCTCCTCTTAGTAACTATTTGTCTTTTGGGTGGTGTCATGGGATTCATTTCATATTAAGTAACCTGATGATATTTAAGAGACATCTGAATTCCACTCAGACTATTTCTTAGGATTAGGTACTTTATTTCATTTATTTAATCTACATACCAGCTTTACTTTCAGTGATGATATTTCCTTAACTTGTCCTCTAATTCTGGGGTCTGTGTCCTGTTGAAAGCTAATTCTGGGGGCTATGTTCTGTTGAAAGCCTGCAACTCACTTTTCACTACTGTACTTAATGGCAAGGTAACATTTTATAAAATAATAAATGAAGTCATAGGGACATAAACATTAGTTCCTTAATAAAGGGATACATTTTGCTACTGAAATATTTTATCTAAAAGTTTTTCAAATCAGTTTGCTTTTCTATAATGAGGGGGCATTTCCCAGGCAAATTTCCTTGTTTTTGGCTGCAAATAGAATTATAAATGAGCTGGGAAATATTCTTGCCTCTGAGATGCTTGTACTTTGAAGGGCTCTGAATCAGGTAAGATGTGAGTGATTTAGTAGAATTAGAATAAACATCCTGCATCCAGTCAGTTTCTTATCTTGTCCTTCTTCTATAGACATCTTTTTCTTTAATACCAAGAGAAAAACATCATGACAGCTGGAAACTTAATCTTAAAAATATCTTCAAAGAACATATGGATAAGTTTAAATAACCGTATCTATCCTTAGTTATAAATCATCACAAACTTGAATCTTAGGATATAATTGTGAGTGATTATCATAGTAGCCTGTGCTTTTGCTATGAGTACTACAAAACTCTCTTTTAATTAAAAAAAAAGAAAGAAAAGTCAGAAGCTTTAGACTTATTGGTGCAGAAAGTTAAACCCAGAGAAAATACTCATGACACAAATATCTTTGCTACTCTGTCATCAAGATCTAATGATCTGACTGCAGTGTAATTAGAGAATTATATTAACTTCCCCAAACTTGAATTTGTCCTTATTTTTCATCTAGGTTATATTTTTATATTTGATAGTCACGTGTCAATGGAGGTTTAGTTTTTCTATTATAATCCCTAAAATATTTACTTTTAGTTATTTTCAAAATATAAGTTGTATCTACCTGCCACATCCAATCATTATGCTAGTCTGAGTTACTTTTTTTTTAAAGATTTTATTTTTCTTTTTTTATTTGAGAGAGAGAGAGAGCATGAGTAGGGTGAGGGACAGAGGGAGAGAATCTCAAGCAGACTTCCTGCTGAGCATGGAGCCCAAAGCAGGGCTCAGTGATGTGGGGCTTGATCTCATGACCCATGAGATCATGACCTGAACTGAAACCAAGAGTTGGATGCTCAACTGACTGAGCCACGCAGGCACCCCTAGTCTGAGTTACTTTTGAATAGAAAGTAGGATTTGTGGTGTGATTCAGGAATGTTATGGGGGACATCTATTTTTGCTGGCAAGAATTCCTTCTTATGATATCACAGTCCCTCTTTTCCTTTTAGTAAATGACCCTTCAATATTATCAGTACCCAGAGGTTTTGGCTTTGACATATGACCCAGAGTTTGTAAATCAAACTTCAAAGTGATTGGTTCAACAATGGGCACTTGATCCAATCTAGCTTGGAGAATTTAATTAGCTTGAAATATTTGGAAAGAGGTGTTCCTTCATTCAGAACTGCCTGAAGTGAGGATAAGTTTAATTTTTTTTCTTCTCTTTGGAAAGATGTATTAGTTAACAATTGTCCATATAACAATATTATCACAATTATTATGGCTTAAAACAACACACTTAAAACAGCTCATATTTTCTGTGGGTTTTAGCATGACTCAGCTGGGTCCTTTCTTTTGGGGTCTTACAGGGCTACAATTCTGATAATGGCCAGGGCTACAGTCTCATCTGAGGCACAGCTAGGGCAGAATTCATTTCCAAGCTCATATGGTTGTTGGTAAAAAATAGAATCCACAGATTATTTATTATGGAGTCAGTGTTTGGGATACTTGAATAGGCTAATAATGGGGCTTTAGGGTGATATCATAAAAAGAAAGTCAAAAACACAAAAAGATTAAGGTAGCTCATCCACCCCAGCCATTCAGACCTCTGGCTGAAAGTTAAGGCAGTTTTTTCAATGTGGCCAGATTTCACACAGAATTTTAAAAAGCAGATCTGGAGTATTTAGTCACATGTTAATTAAGCCTTAGCATAGGGAATGAGATTATGCCGCAAGGATCCATATCTCACAGTTACATTGGAACACATCATTCAAGGACTTTCCATAAAGTATAAGTAAACAGAAACAGGATATCTGAAAATCCTCACTGTGTTCATTTTTTAAAACTCTCCATATCATTAAGCCACGGTGTGCTTTCTCTATATGTTTAGATAGGCACTGATGCCCTGCAAATTGTGCTGGAGCTCTTTCAGAGTCATCATTTGGGAGCTCAGCATGCCAAATTCTCACACACTTTTGTCCAATGTCCCAAGATAGAGTGTGGGTGGTGTCTCAAGTTAAGTTCCTTAGAAGCAGAGGTTAGGGAAGAAACTCTTGTGAAAGAATGTATTGAGAAGTACTCTCAGTAGAAGGGAAGGTGAGAAAAGACAGAAGAAGAAAGTTAAGCCATGTTGTGCTCTGGATAGAAATTGCCCTACAAGTTGGTGCCATCTAGAGAAGAGGCCCTACCTTTGGTAACCCCGTGGTAGTCAACCATCGGCTGCTGGCTCTAAGGTGTTGTCTACCTTTGGTAACCCCGTGGTAGTCAACCATCGGCTGCTGGCTCTAAGGTGTTGTCTACCTTTGGTAACCCCGTGGTAGTCAACCATCGGCTGCTGGCTCTAAGGTGTTGTCTACCTTTGGTAACCCCGTGGTAGTCAACCATT